>NC_081414.1:607456830-607751830 GCF_030272615.1 Cryptomeria japonica | reverse complement strand
GCACTAGGGCCAACCAGGATATAGCAGCCGTGTTCCTAGCTATGACAATGTATTTTGAGAAGGACAGAGAGGTCACGGCTGCCTTATGTAGGGATGTCTTCAAAGCATCCATTCTGGGAGAGATGGAGAAGGTTCTTGTCAATATTAGTGATGAACTGACCATCCCAAGGCCTAAGCATTATGGCATCTTGATCATTAATAAGAACCCAGTGCCCAGGAAACATATTCTAGTTATTGAAAACCCAACCACCTTCAATGCCAGAACTGAAGAAATTTGTAGGAGCTTTGAGTTCCTATTCTGTCTTTTTCACCTTCGCGCTCGAAGAAAGGACTCTTGGTTTGAGTAGTACTTGAACCTGTAGGGTATTGAGCTAGATGGGGAGCCTGTAAGCCAAGACTCCCTAGGACAAGAGGATTAACTCTCACCGTGCTGCCTCCTTGAAAACCCAGAATTTTGTTTGATCGGGTGATACTCGGTTTCTACCACCCTATTGCCATTATGCTATATAACTCTTTACTTTGGTGTCATCTAGGTTATAGTATAATTGTTACAGAGGTTATAGTATAATTGTTACAAGGGTCTTTATATAGGTTATAGTATAGTTGTTACAGAGGTTCCTACCACCTTGTTGTTATTTTTCTATATAACTCTTTAATTTGGTATGGTCAGGGCCATTGATTAATATGGGCAAAACATGCTTCATTCAGAGCTTATTTTTGGCGGTGTCTACTTCATTTTCAATTCTAATAAGGCAGTATAGACAACTATGGTTTCCAGGCCTTTATTAATAGTCAAACTGTTGTTAATTGTAGGAATGATATTTCATTGGTTTAAAACTAAGAATTGTATAAGATGAGGTCACCTATGATAGATGAAATATAAGGATTATATTAATATGAAGGTATATTCTCTATATCTATCATTTGTGGATGAGTGCTCTATGAATCATAGTGTAAATTTTATAATTCTCCTAAAAAATGTCCTGGAATAAAATCTAGAATTAAATTGTCTGACTAGAGCATTTTCTGATTATCACTATAACATCCACTATTCTATGGCAGTCCAATTTCCTCTATTCACCAATGTGTTGCTTCATGTTGGACTAACATATGCTGACATGGTAATTTAAGATGTATTGCAGATTTTTTAGTGCATGGTTTTTTGTTTTTGGGGTGGTTGGTCTGTTTTGCAGGGCAAGGATACCAGGAAGGAATGATTGTATCTTTTAAGCCACACCCCAAGATCTAAATCAGAAAGTGAATATAAAGCTTCTAGAAATTTCTTAATTCCACAACATTTGTATAATTTTTTTACAATTTTTATTTCAATGGCACAATTGCCAAGCAATGTAAGGTAGAAATACCATCAAATGATTCTATAGAAATACCCTGCAATATATTATTCTGAATATAGAAACCTTGTGTAATCATCATATGCCTACATATATGTATATACACACATATATATATACATATAAATATATATATATATATATATGTATGTTTATATATATATATTTATGTATATATATATATATTTATGTATATATATACTTTCCATGCTAAAGAAACTACTACTAAAAAGAATCTTATTGAATAAACCTGAGGTTAATGGCCTCCATATATATATATATATATAAGAAGAAGAGCATTTAAAAAAAATTTAAAAAAAGAAGAAGAAAAAGACATAGGCGGGAAAAGGGGGTGGGAGGAGCTGAAGGCTCCACACCACCCATGTGGGAAGTGGCGCTACGGGGGCCATGACCCACCCAGGGCATGACCCCCCTACGCATGCATTCTGCCATGGGGGATTAAAACCACTCTTAAAAATAATGGCACCCAAGAACAAGTCTTTCCCCCCTGTTACATTTAAAAATCCCTACAAACAACAAGCAAAAGAAAAAAAATAAGAAACCCTAACATATGTTAGGGAAATAAGAAATAAAAAGGAAAACCCTAGGACAAAAAGCGCGTTCTTCCTTTTTTTTTAAATTATGAAAAATAAAAATGAGCCCTAATTAAATTACAAATGGGTTTTAGGGTTTGAATAAAATAGAGTAACTTTTAAATAAAACATATCCATGTAATCATATACATGTAGTGAAAATACATGCATATGATTACATATATATGGATTTTGGATTTAAGTGGTTTTAGAGGGGGATGCAATTTACACCCCCATATTTGGGTAAATCTATATATGATTATATATGTATATTTATCTATGTATATATGTATATACATATATATATTTTTATAAATGGATACCCTGGACTAATAAAATTAATACTATTACTAGGGGATTATATTAGTATTAGAAATAGTAAAATGGGATTGTATTATTATCAAATTAATGAATTAACAAAATCACATTTGATAGACATAATTAAAAATAATATCGCATTAACATTATTTGAGTTATTTTAATAAACTTAAAATGAAATTAGACAAAAATCGCAAATAAGGAATACATTTAGCAATAAAGTTATAGTGGTAATACTTGAGTTATTTTAATTAACTCTAGATGAAAATGAACTTCAATAGTTATTTCAAGGGGAATTGGATTATAATTCTTTGGAAAGTTATATTTTTAGTGAATGGAGTTATTTCAAGCACCTAGTTGTGAATTAATAAATAATTTAATTAACTGAATTAAATTTTGGGATGGTATCTTTTATTTATTTGAAAGAACTATTTCCCTATTCAAAGAACTATTTCAACATTTTTTTGAAGTGTGCCACCTTTTTGGTACCACAACTCCATGCATTTGCCCTCTAATTATAGAATATTATTTGTTTCTTGTACCAATGACTGAACTATACATGGATGAATTTTTCTTGAAAAATATGCCTTCAAAAAATTGCTAAGAAAAGTCAACTACTCAGATTTTCTTAAATGAGTCATCAATCTATAGGTTTTTGGCTACTCTACACACAATGGTGGAGTATGTTTTTCTATAAGATGCATAGATTTTTTGTTCAAAGAGGGAAGCTTTCTCAAATATCATCCCCCAAAAAAGCTAAAAAATTAATTACTTAGATATTGATGAAATGATAACTGATCTAGAGGCTTTGGGATGTTATGAATGTAATGGCGAGGGAATCATTTTTGCATATTTATCAAATGGTAACTAATCAATAGGTTTTGGGATGTTGCAAACATGACGACAACCTCCATTTGAGCCAAAACTATGAAAAAAATTATTTCAAGGCTAGATACCTCAAGAATTAAGATAGAATCTTAGTATATCTAGAGCTCTAATGCATTGTTGAAGTTGATGATTTAACACTGCATCTGCATGAATCATCAAGAAGAATGCCACTTGCCACCAAAAGGAGATCAAGCAAGAATAATGTTCTCAAAAAGTTGAAAATTGCATATTGATGCATAAAAAATATGTTACAAATGCATGAATGAATCCTTATAGAAAGGGTGAATGAAACCCTGGGCCAAACCCTAGAGAAAGATTAAATTAGCTAGTGTGAAGTGTCACAAACATAATGAAAGAGACAACCTAAGCTACTATTAGCCTAAATTAATGAAAGGAAAAATAACCTAATTTTAAGTTAAGTGAATAAAGTAATCAAAGGACCTAAATAGTTAAATATTTAGATAATTTCCTAACTACTCTAATAGCTCTTGCCACAACTAGTTTTTTTTATATAAGAAATTAGTTAAGACTCATCCTTGTTGTTCATCCAAGTGGATATTGAAGACATCAATCATTTAATGACTTCATAATGACTACATTTAATTACTTTGCTCGTGCTTTTTTTTAGTTTTCTTTCATGCATAATAAATTGAATGCATGTAGATTCTTACTTTAATTTAGTCTATTTGAGATTTGTGTGATATGAACACTATGTATGTCCCATTCTACCAGTTATTGCTCTAGTATAGTTTAATTGTCCTTTCTAAAAACTAGGTCAATCTGATTATTAGTCATGTGTTGATACAATGTGAGTCAAGAAAAAACTTATTTAGCTATTTTTTTAATTTTTAGCTTTGCAAGATCATAGCCATTGAATGTTGGTAAATAAAACTTTTTCAAGTCAAATTATGTACATTTCTTTTACAACAAACAAGATCAACCTTTTTCAATAGACAATAGTTCTTTGTTCTTAGCATTTTTTTTCTATCAATCCATGAGAAGATTTATCAAAGCCTATTTTCATTAAGTGTTACATGATTCAATGTGATGTTCTTTTCTAAAAAATATTATTATAGTGCAAGAGGTTTAGAATCTTATCCTTCAAAGACTTGAAGTTAGAGAGTCACTTATTGGTAGAAGACATGTACTTTTGAGGATATGGAAATGATTCCATAGGGTCCAAATACCTATAAAAGGACCAAAAATAACAAAAACTAGACTCATGATGAAGGGAGGTTAAAATATAAGTACTATAAGAGTTTCCATATTATTCCCAGATTTTCCTTATAGGAGGTAGAATTCATGACAATTTAGAGAATTCTATTTGTAGAATAGTCAACTAACCTATGAAAATATTGTAAAGGTTTGGTCTAGGATCTTAGGAGTCATTGAACAAAGACAATGAACATCCATGCCAATCATGGATGCAACTTTATAGTATTTTTTTATTTTAACACTAAAAGGGAGTTAGAAAACAGTTTTTAACATAATAATAAATTTTAATTATCATGTATTAAATAAATGGTTTTTATTAATTATTTGGTGGTTATGGTAGTTTAAGTAAGAATCTTTTATAGATCACTAAAATGTAATCATTTTGATGTAGAATATGAATGACTAGATTTGTATCTAAGAATCATTCTCTTTATTTGTTAATTTGAAGGAAAATGATTCTATCATGAACATTGTTGAAAGTCAATTATTGATTGTATATTCAAGAATATAATCATGTTTATCATTGAGGAGCGGGATCATTCTTGTAATTTGATATTTACCAAGCTCTTCCTTACTTTTGTCTTTAGGGAGACTTGGGTTGTAGATATATGATTTATACTTAATAAATG
This sequence comes from Cryptomeria japonica, assembly GCF_030272615.1. Lineage (NCBI taxonomy): Eukaryota > Viridiplantae > Streptophyta > Pinopsida > Cupressales > Cupressaceae > Cryptomeria > Cryptomeria japonica. Next base: position 607,746,835 of record NC_081414.1, on the reverse strand, counting down.
ATATTAATTTTATGTTATGGGATTTTCTAAAAACATCCTCCATTCCTATGTAGTTCTCTACTGCATCTACAATGGTATGTTGACAAGTCTTAAAAATGATTTTCCTCTTGCCTTATAAATATTACCACATCACATGAGGATTGGGTTGAACAAAATCTGTTGCAAAACATCAAGTTGATGTACAAAGAACTATGGATTCTTATTAAGCATTCACTTCTAATGGTGGTAGAGGATGATATAATTTTAAAGGGAATCAATCTTGTCTCTGTGATGAAACTTTGAGCTTTAAATACAACAAATCACTCACGTTTACTTCCTAAAATATTTTCATTATGTATTTTATCTTTCATGTAGTATACTCTATGTTTTTTATTAAGATAAACGGGTTTTACAAGGACCTAAAATCTAAATCCATCAAAAAATAAATAGAGTTAAACCAGAGTCTAAGTAACCTCTAAACAACAATAGAAATAGGGGAAGCACCCTAAAGAGACTAAAAGAAAAAAAACACAATTCAAGCAAAAAACACAAGACAAAAAACAACTAATTGAGATCTTTCAAGAGCTCAATATTCTTCTGGATCATCCTATATATGATCACCTAGAGTTCATCCATGATAAATCTCAAACTTCCCCTTTCTTTTTTTTTTTTTTTCTCTTGGTCCTGGTAGAGGGCCCCATGGAAGTTTGCACATTATAGTTATTCTTGTCCAAGTTAATGTCAGAGGAGATGTCGGATATGATCAGATGAGTTTTTTGAATGGCAATTTCCTCGTTCACTCTTTTGAGACTTTCCACAGTGTTATACATTGCCTCCTTACTGATCTCCACTAAACCCTTGACTTTACCCTTTAAATCCTAAATATCATTCTCCAGCCTATCAATCCTAGCCTCATGCTTAGTTTTCATGACCTTGATATCCTCTGTAATTTTTCGGGTTAACTTTAGGAGTCTATCAGCTTTATCAAATGTCAGATTCTTAGTGAAAGTGTCTATAATGTAGTATACTCTCTATTGTTTATTAGAATAAAACATATTTTGAAGGGGCCTCGAAACCCTTACAATCAGAGAACTACCATCGAAAAATGGGCAAGACTACTTGACAACAAACCATAGATTTTGGAAAGGATCTGAAACCTTATGGACTTACGAGCATCTAGAGCCCAAGAACCAATGACTAGAAAAGAAATAACTACCAATCAATGCAGTCACTACCAACCAACACTAGCCAAACATGAAAAGAAAGACATTACAAAACAAGCTGGTACAAGGAGTGAATCTGGGTTAGCAAACAAAAAAATCTCAGAAAAATAGAGAACGAGGGATTTTCAGGCACCCTCAGCCAACAAGAAGGGTTTTTCCAAGCTCCCCTAGCTTGTAATAGAATCCTTGGGTCACAAAACACCACAAGACCCGAACCTAACCAAAAAGAAACCTTGGCCAAACTAGGCCCTTGAAAATTGCTAGCATCTAGCAAGCCCTTGATAAAAACAAAGACAATAGTGTTTTTCCAGGATCCCTTAACCTTAAATGTGGGTTTTGCATGGCTCCCACAACCAAACAAAGCATAGATCATAGAAAAACATCCTGAAATTACAATTTGGGAGATAGGGTTTTGAAAAGGCACTCGAAACCTTTTACAAAAGAAACCATGAGGGTTTTTACAGGCTCCCTCAACCCATAAAACAAACAGGAAAACTAGGTTTTTAAAGGGAATCCAAACCCATCTGTGAAGGGCACCATGAAAGAATTGACAGGCCACCTTGACCAGCAACATGAATCGCAGCAGCCGGAAAGCTTACTCTCCCCTTCTTTCCACCTCAATAGAAGAAAGAGTCACCTCAATAGGACAATAAGGAAACAAAACTAATGGCCCAGAAAGTCCACATGCAACCAACAAAAGCTAAACCACTCCCTCACACCATCTTGATAGAAGAAAGGGCCACCTCAAAAGGACAATGAGGAGAGAAGACCAACTGCCCATGCAATTGTCTCACAGTCCAACACACAAGCAACCACTCCACCTCTATAGGAGGGCAACCTACCACAAACAGAGAACCAAAAAAAAGGGTAGACCAGAAGAATCCCAAAACATGGATGAGACAAGGAGAGAACTGAGGGTCTACTCACACCCAAAGATGAAGACTCCCACTAAAAAAGTCGCACAAAACCAAGGACAAGCAAAGCCCTGCACCAAGTGCTCAAACATGGTAGAAGGAACCCAATGCCTGCTAATGAGAGTAAGGGAGAGAAAGAAGAGGGAGAAAGAGGGGAAAAAACCACAAGATTCGCCCACAACATCAACAGACCCTCCACTCCCAAGCTAGGCCAAACCCATACCAACAGCCATGCGGAACAAAGCACCATTTGTAGGATCATGAACTACAATCAAAGCATAGCAGATATCAAAGACATCCACAACCTCCTCCTGGCACAAAATAGAAGGCGCAACAACACCATGGTTGACAAATAGAACACCAACAAACACTGTGGATCTGAGAGAGGGAACAAAAACCTTGTGAATCCATGAAATGAAGGGGCATCTGAACCACTCCCAACACAACACCCACCACCCCTAAAACAAATCAAACCACCCCCAACAACAAAACATCTGGAACAAACATCCCTGCACCAACCCAAGCCTCACCATCTCCATTGTCTTAAGAATCGACCTCCTCCTCCTCTGGGGAAACCCTTGAACCTCCACTCCTGCCTCTCCCACTATCACTCATTTCAAATTGTTGTTGTCTATAAGAGTTGCAGTATACTCTATGTTGGAATGAGTCTTGTTTTCATTATACTCTATGAGTTGTATTTTGTATTGGTTATGGTCCAATATTTATAGGTTTGTGTTTGGTATGTTAATTTATTTTATATCAAAACCCCTTATAATAATGTGGATGTTAGTTGAAAGCTTCAAGGGTAGACATATGTACATATAGACATAATAGTTCTATTTTTACATATTGGTTATCTATATGATAAATTTTGTCCATGTATGTAATTTATTATATCATATCAATATATTCTGGGGTCATCCTCTTTATCTAAAAAACCCATATTTCTTTAAGGTTCAAATTAGAGCTTGAAAGTTCAATGAAAATTAAAAATCAGCCTATAGCACAAGTAGTTTTACAGACCCAAGCTCAATTTTTTGGCTATATGATAAATATTTTCAAGGATGTTAAGTTGTAAATAGAAGGGAGTGATGTGGTTTTGAGGACTCTTTAATATTTATATGGTATTGTACATTTATTATGGAAATTAATAGAAGAATATCTTCCAATTAGCTTTATAATTCTAAATAACTGCATGGTACAAAATTAGCAATATTAGCGTAGAGATCAATTCATGAAGTAATAGCTTTATTTATATATTATGAACTCAAGCAGGGCTAGACTCTAGAGTGTAGAATTCACCTCCAAAAACACTTCCATTGAGATAGTTAAGTGCAAACTATACTCAATTTTTGAGGACCAAGTTGCAGTAAATTAGGTGTGTTGATGCCCAACTGAGTCCTTGATATACTAGTGCATTTAGAATTTTTATCATTCAATAAATCCATTAAGAAATTGAATAGATATTATCTTATCATTGAAGAGTATTTCATGGTAGAGAATGAGAAGAAAGTTATGAAGATTGATCAGTTTATCAATGATGGAATCACCACTTTAATAGTGGATGATGTATTTTGTGTCTATAGATTTGTTGTAGAATGGATACATATACATGTATTATTCATTATATACTTGTTGTTTCTAATAGTGTTATTAGTTTTTTGAACAATAAATTCATGGAGACTTTATAGTAAAAGAATAAAGAATCAAATATGGGTACGAAGCAATTTTTAGGGTTGTCCGAATATGAAAAATAAGAACAAAAATCACAATTATTTTAAATAATCTAGATGTTATAAACGAGTGTATTGTAAAGCCTTATATCTAACGAGTCAGTAAACTACAACAAGAAAGAGTTCATGAATAGAATTTTTTAAGATATTTTTTTACATATTTTCTAGATATAAGATTATTGAATGTCAAAACAAGTGATAAATATTATGATTCATATAATAAAAAATTTGGAGTTTGAGAATCTAAAAAATGAACTCACATAACAAATATCATACTAGAACTAGTTTTTAATAATCAAAATAAAACCAAGTTCCCAGTTTTGTATCTAACAATCTTTTATCAAAGCTATATGTGGTTCTCAAAGAAATGACACATAATAAAATTGTATGTGTCTTTATAAACAAGTAATTTGACCATGTTATTCTTGTATTATAACTCAAAATAGTTAGAGTATAAATTATACAACTAATCTATTTTGGAATTAAATGTGTGTGAAAGAAAACTAGAAAGTGGAATCAATATATGTGAAAACACAAAATAAATGACTATAAATAGAAAAATCTCTTAAATTTATGAGAAAAGTTACTATGGTGCATGCTATCCTTGAATCAAGTGATTTCTTAAGAACTCTTAATATATAGAGAAGAATACCTCTTCAAACTCACTTGAATGATCTTAAAATCTAAACAATACCACTAAATACACTTTCTTTTTTATTACTGATCAACATGATAAATACAAACATTTGAGAAAATATTTGATATATATTTTTATATCAGTTTTTGAATTTTTTAAAATGAATTTACACTTAACTAAGTTGCATTGAGATGTAACTATATCATCAAGTGTGATTTGTTGTGAAACATGTTGTGTTTCTATATTCACAAGTCATAGATCATGATGACTTTGGACCCATTTGTTGATCAACACTATGCCTCCTTCCAATCATGCTATTAAATATATTGTAACTTTATAAAAAATCTATTCTAAATATATTTGTATCATGGATTATTCTTTAATATATTTTCATATTAAATTCGAGATCATAAGAGTGTGGCTAGTATTATTATGAACCTCACACTTTAAAGTTACAAAGGTAATAGAGCAATAAAAAACTTTCATGTTAAGAACAATGAAAAACACCCATGAACAAAATTGAATGTGTGCATTAAAAGAGAAGTGGGCAAGGCACATTTTCATTCTTTGAGAGAAAATGAATTTGACAATGCCTATGCCATATGTAATAAATAATATATACCTAAACCCTCAAAGCATGACCAACCATTCCATTAATTATTGGCTACATTATTAAATATTTTATAGTCAAAATAAATATAATAAAGAATTGATATAAAAATAATATAATTCACCAAATCCTCATAGCAAGGCCTACTATTCTACTAGTTATTTGTTGCACTGTCTAATACTTTATAAGTATATATGAATAGAGTAAAAAGGACTGCATGAATAATAATACTATGAACTCAATTACTTCAGAAGAGATTGTTCACAACTATTACCAAATAAATATTAAATAAGATAGAAATAAAAATATACAGGTCTAAAATTCTCTTTAAAACGGTTTACTGTTAAAGATATTAGTTTTTCACAATCCATGTTAGTAATTTTGTTCACTTCTGATTTTGATTGTATGTGTTTTTTTGGATCGCACTCTGTGATCCATCATCAAGATGATAGAAAACTCAAAGAGAAATATATAGATGAGATTAGCCGACATATATGATCCTGAAGGACCTTATAGGTGTCATATGATACAAGATATCTACGAAGGAAATGAATGCAAGTAATACATCGCATTCGAAGTAATGTATCTGTCCATATCGATGGTGGAATAAGGATCCTTTACTGTGCTTTAAACATGGGTAGAATTTTACATCCACGTATTTCTAAATGAAAACAATGTAAATTAGAGTAATTGCTTAAAACTTAGATTCATTTTTTATTTTAAAACTATAAACGATATTTTCTATTATGCAATGATGGCGATAAGTATGGTGCAACCAACAGGATGACGAAAAGAATCAGACTACAGTTTCTCCCGTGACTAACTGACGTGTGCACATTTTCAGATTAGTGGAGGAAGATTAGGATAAAGAAGATATTTCACTATCAAAATTTATTGTGATCTGCAAGTGAAAGCTCCACCAAACCGAATTTCATCTCATTCTATACTTCAATTATCATCTGCAATGAAACGGCTGAGGTATACTTCAATTTGAGTTAATGATTTGGGTGATTACAAATTTAATAGATTAGAGTAACTAATTAAAATGTTATCCGTCGAGCTCCAGGAAATCCTCACGCCACAGAAATCAAATGCTATTAACTTAAGATACGATGCTAATATGGGCAATCATCCTACAGCCAGGCTTGCCACTAATTCCTTTTGAATTTGGTGGGTGGTGAATCAGTACTCATAAATCAAATCAAAATAATCGAGTTTGGGTAAGTAGTAGATATTATAAATGGTGCTCGATTAGACAGATTAGAATACCATTCGAGTGATACTTTTTAATGGGGAGAATTACAGTTCAAATTTAGTCATTAGATCTGCAAAGAGATGGATGTCGTGGGTGTTGCTCTTCTGCTGTTAGCCTTGTCAATGGCTGGTTATGCAGTGGGTGCAGGTAGCACAGAGCATGCTTCAATTTATATAGTCCACATGGATAAGTCTGCTATGCCCAAGGAATTCCCAAGTCACGTTCACTGGTATAAATCGCTGCTGTCAGCTGTGAAAAAAACAAACGGGCAGCAGAGCACAGAGGAGGAGGATCTGTATCTTTACACTTATGATACTATAATGCACGGTTTCAGCGCCATGCTTACAAAATCGCAGCTGGATTTGCTGGAGGAGATGCCAGGTCACATATCATCTTTTCCCGATTCGTTGGCAACCATGGATACCACGCATTCCACGGAATTCCTGGATCTTAGTTCTGATAACGGTATTTTGCCAATATCCCAATCTGGGCAAGACATAATTGTGGGCATGCTGGACACTGGAATTTGGCCCGAGAGCCGGAGCTTCCATGACGATGGAATGGGACCAGTCCCAGCCAGATGGAAGGGGATTTGTCAGAACGGTACAGCGTTCGCCTCTTCGCTCTGCAATAGAAAGCTGATAGGAGCACGCTATTTTAACAAAGCTCTGGTCGCCAAGTACGGGAATCTTAGCCTCAACGACGACTACAATTCTCCAAGGGATTCTGACGGGCATGGAAGCAACACATCGTCCACTGCAGGAGGTAACTATGTGGAGGGCATAGATTTCTACGGCTATGCTCCTGGTACAGCTCGTGGCGTGGCTCCTGCGGGGAGAGTTGCCATGTACAAAGTGTTGGAAGTAACGAGTACTCTAAGAGGGGGAGGGGGTGAATCAGAGTACACTAAATCTTTAAATTCATAAGAACAATATTAAGATGGCCACAAAAACTGAAAACTAAGAGTTCATTTGAAAAACTTGCATCAACATGTGACTGTGAAAAGAACATAAGAGAAAATGGAATAAGTGTATCAGAGTACTAAACATAACTAAGAAACCAACACCATAACACAGTTTTTGTGCTGAGTGAAAACCCTCGAAATCCAACTAGATTTCATCATAGGGAAAAAAACACTCCAATCCTTTTATTAATCTTAAACACCAACCAATACATCCAATTTAGCAGCCCTGCTGCAAGGAGCTTCAACCCCTATCATTTTCAACAGTTTTTGAGTGGATTCATAATGATATATTTTCAATCTGTTCTACAACTATTTTATCATGAACCTTTATTACAAAGCAAAAAATATCATATCCAGTAAGTCCGCCAACAACAGAGATCTAAAAATAAATAATACAGCTTTTCTTTCTTTCCACTAAAAACACACTCCGGCTTCACCTACATTTACATATATATATCCCCTTCTTTAGAGATTGATACATACATGTAAATGTATCCAAAGCATTAACTGAACCAAACAGTTAACCACTGCCCTTAAAAAAACTGATTTTGAGTTTATTGATCAGACCACAACCCATGTAGGGTTTAATTTTAATATCAACTTCTCAATAAATCCTATCCAAAAAGAACCCTTCCATAAGAATACAAATGCTTGATATGTACCCACAATATCACTGAAAAACCTTGATTAAAAACTGGAGGGTGAATAATAAAATCTTCTAGAGTAACCCTCGTATAGGGTAACCAACTAAAATAATCTTTATAACTGCTTTGATAAATCTCTAAAAATTTCTCGAATCATCCTGCAAAAACACTTGATATAATCATAGTAACAAACTCGTAAAGTGTTAACAAGAATCTGCAATATGATTCCAATAACTACCTTTGAATCTGTAAAAATGAAACCCTTAACCTTTTGTCAAATCGTTTAAACAAAAAAAAAACAGTTACTATGCTTCTACAGTGCCATAAAATAAGGAAAGGACAAATAGTTATATGCAACTCAACCAATAAAAAAAAACTTGCTTCATATTTCCTTTCGACACTTATCATTTCTCCTCAAAATGAATTTACTGTGTGCATACCTGTGATTAGAGAGAACGATAAGATTACCAGCAGTGAGCATGTGTAGAGATCTAACTGAAGCAGTCTTTATCCTTGACAAGAAACCCATCAATGTCCAGAGCAAAGACGGGAGCAAGAAATAGTAGAAACACATAACCATCAAAGCATTCTCCCAGTTCTAAATCACCAAGCAAGTTCAGCTGAAAGCGGCAAAACAACAAGGGCTTTGGCAGTGAAAAGAAAGTATCAACAAAATAAACTGCACTTTCTTTGAAGTCCGGAATATCCCAAATCATAATAGATTTCCTTTTGACATCCGAGATGAACTCATAATGCCAGCCACGTGAGTTAAAAGTAAACTGACTCAAGTCAAACTCAACCATGATCTATCATTCATGAGTTAAAAGGTGAAACAGGCTGAAATAGTGATTGACATGACATGGCAAATAAAACCCACATACTACCACCGAAGAGCCTTCTCATCAAGGACAAATAGAAAAGTCAACAAACTCCCCCTTTGTCCTTGATGGCCAAAACATAGCTACCATTGAACAGAGGGATAGAAGTCTATCAACCATATCATGTAATCCAGACTTGGGAATCAAATACTCACCAAATTATTAAGTGAACTAGAAGCACTTCTGACATGCTGAAGCAATTTGACGTACAAGTGCAAAATATATTGCCAAATCAAACTAACAACCAAGATATTATTGTCAAGAATCAGAATCAGAAAACCAAGTTGTAACCAATCTGAACCAATAGAAGATTGAAACTATGTAAGACTGACAACTAAGATATCATTGTCAAGAATCAGAATCAGAAAACCAAGTTGTAACCAATCCGAACCAATATAATATTGAAACTGTGTAAATCTAAAACAGTAGATATGAGCAACAGAATCATCATGAAAATCATTAATCTGACCATCAACCTTTGAACCAAAGCATCTGTGTATAACATCTGAAACAATAGATATAAGCAACAGAACCATCATGACAAGCATTCTCCCCCTTTTTGTCAGCAAGGACAAAGAGGGCCTAGGTGGGAGCATGGTGAGAAGCTCCCTCATACTAGAGAAATCAGGTTGAAATAAAGGATTGAGAGTAAACTCCCAATCGATCACGCAACCGCATGAATGTATCCTTTGGTAAAGCTTTGGTAAAAATGTCTGCAACTTGTGCCTGGGAGGACATATGAACAAGAATGATTTCATTTGCAGTCACTTGATCACGTAAAAATTGCAATTTAAGTGCAACATGTTTGGTATGGGAATGCATCACAAGATTTTTTGAAAGTTGAATAGCACTGGTATTGTCACAGAATATAGTCATAGGTTTTGATATCACAACACCCAGATCTGCCAACTGATAAGACATCCAAAGCATTTGAGTACAGCAAGTTGTGGCAGTAATGTACTCAGATTCAGCTGTGGACAAAGTGACACAGTCTTGCTTCTTGTTGTGCCAAGAAACCAGTCGGTCACCAAGGAAGAAAGCTGCACCACTAGTACTGCGATGATCATCAACACAGCCTCCCCAGTCAGCATCAGTATACCCTATCAATGTAAAATCACCATGTTTTGGATACCATAAACCAAAGTCCAGAGTACCTTGGATATATTTAAAAATTCGTGTTATGACATTTAGATGAGATTGTCTAGGGGCAGACTGATAGCGTGAGACCAAACAAACTGCTTGCATTAAGTCAGGTCTAGAAGCAGTAAGATAGAGCAAGCTTCCTACCATAGACCAATATTTACTTTGATCAACAAGTGGAGAATCATCAACCTTAACCAACTTACACCCAGTTTCCATAGGTGTACCAACATGAGTACACTGGTCCATCTGAAACCTTTTTAACATCTCTTTTGCATATTTAGTTTGTGAAATAAAAATACCATGTTCTAGTTGTGATACTTGGATACCCAAGAAAAAAGATAAAGGTTCTAGCATTGACATTTCAAATTCAGATTCCATAATAGTCGAAAAACTCTGTGATAATTCATCATTTGTAGATCCAAATATGATATCATCTACGTAGATTTCAATAGCTAGAAGATCATCACTAACAACTTTAGTATATAATGTACTATCAACATTGCCTTTAGTAAAACCTTTAGAAATCAAATGTGAATCAAGTCTAGAATACCAAGCATGTGGTGCTTGTTTCAGGCCATAAAGTGCTTTCTTTAATCTGTAAACATGATCTGTATAATCAGAAGATTCAAAACCTTCTGGTTTCTCCATAGATACCTCTTCTTCTAAATATCCATTCAGAAATGTTGTTTTAACATCCATCTGGTACACTGTAAATTCCTTAAATGAGGCATATGCAAGAAACATTCTAATGGATTCTAAATCAGCTACAGGAGCAAAAGTTTCCCCAAAATCTATCCCTTCTTGATGAGCATACCCTTTGCACACAAATCTAGCTTTGTTTCTAATAACTTTTCCTGATTCATCTAACTTATTCCTGAAAATCCATTTTCCCCCAATTACATTTTTGTCATCTGGACGAGGAACAAGTTCCCATGTTTTATTTTTCTCAATTTGATTAATCTCATCTTTCATTGCATTTAACCAAGATTGATCTTTTAAAGCTTCAAAAACATTTTGTGGTTCAAAATCTATTAAAAGGCAAAAGTGCTCAGCCATCTGAGCTTGTTCTATTTGTTTTGCCTTTCTACAAGTTATTATACTAGCATCTTTATCACCAATCACAAGTGTTTCAGGATGTCGTTTAGCAATTATCTTGTAAGGTGTTTTCTGAGGTATATCTTCCTTAAAATTAGGAACTTCCTCTTGTTTACTTGAGCTAGTTTCATCTACTTTGGTAACAACTGGTTCATTTGATGTTGAGGCATTGCCAACTCCTAAATTAGATTCCTCATCAACATCTTGAATCTGATTTTTCATCACATTCTGATTTTCATTGAATACTACATTAACAGATTCAACAATTTTATTCAAGCGTTTATTAAAACACTTGTATGCTTTGCTGTTTGAAGAATAACCTAAGAAAATTCCTTCATCAGATTTAGCATGAAAACTATCAAGATTTTCAAAATCATTCTTGATAAAATACTAACAACCAAAGATTCTAAAATGCTTAACAGATGCTATTTTTCCATACCAAAGTTCATAAGGAGTGCAAGTTGTTCTTATTCTGATTTGTACTCTGTTTAAAATATATATAGCTGTATGAACAACTTCTTTCCAATATTTATCAGATAGATTAGATTCATTAAGCATAGTTCTTGCCATTTCTTTTATAGTTTTGTTTTTTCTTTCAACTACCCCATTTTGTTGGGGAGTCCAAGCAGCAGAGTACTATCTTTTAATCCCATGATTTTCACAATACTCAACAAAATCTTGAGAAGTGAACTCACCTCCCTTATCTGATCTTAGGCATTTTAGTTTCAAATTAGACTCTTTTTCAACCATTTTTCTAAATATTTTAAACCTATCAAAAGCCTCTGACTTATGCTTGAGAAAGGTTACCCATATCATTCTGGTGTAGTCATCTACGAACAACATAAAATATTTTTCACCATTCAGTGACTATGTTTTCGTAGGACCACACAAATCTGTGTGAACTAATTCTAGTGGCCTTGAGGACTGAAACTCCTTAGATTTGAAAGATGACTTAGTTTTGTTTGGCTTTTACACATTCACTGCAAATAGAGTTTGTAGGTCTACTAATCAGAGGTAGACCTCGAACATTTTCATTTTTGCTAATTCTGACCATATTATCGAAATTAACATGACCAGATCTCTTATGCCATAACCAATTTTCATCTATATAACTCATAAGACACATGCCTGCACTTTGTTCTTGATTTTTGGAGTTTGACAAATGATACAAATTACCATGTGTTCTAAAACCATTTGCTATTATTTTCCCTCACTTTTCTTTAATCATACATCCGTAAGAATTAAACACAACTTGACGTCCACTATCACAAATCTGACTAATGCTTAGCAAGTTATACTTTAATCCTTCAACATAATAGACATCATTTATAGGAGTGTCTTTGTTTATCATGACTGTTCCCATTCCAGTAATGTATAGACCTGTATTATCACCAAATTTAACAAAACCTCCTGAATGATTTTCTAAGGCTGAAAACTTGTTTTTGTCTCCTGTCATATGATGAGAACATCCACTGTCCAAAACCCAAATAGAAGATTTGGTAGATATTAGAGCTATTTGAACAAGCATAGATTGTTCAAGTTTGGGTCTCCACATTTTTGAAGGTTTTTGTAACTTTTTACAATACTTAGAAGTGTGACCATATTGATAACATGTAAAACATCTTATGTCTTTGACAAAACCAAAAGACTGTTTATGACCAAAAATAGGAACTCTAGCAAATCTGCAAGTATTTACTCTATGCCCAAACAGATTACAAAAATGACAATAGCCATGGAAAAATCTGTTATTCGGAAACTGATTTCTGTTTGTTATTACAAAATTCTGATGTGAAGTTTCACCTTTTTAAGTAGAATGTTGTTGTTATTCAAGAGTGTATACTTGTTTTTGTAGTGTACTAATTTCTTGTTCTTTTCTTTCAATAAGACTTCCCTGAGTTTCAATAACCTTGTTTGCATTAACTATATCAAGTTGTAAGATCTGATTGGAATCTTCATAAGAAATTACAAGTTTCTTAAATCTTTTTACTTCTTGAAGAGCACAAAGAAGTTCTTCTTCGAGATTTACATCTCCTATTTCAACTTCAGAATCTGGTTCAGATTTTACTGCAACTGGTTTTTCAAATTCAACTTTGGTCATAAATAGTGTTTCACAACCATCATCATTTGACTTATCAGATTCATCTTCAGTCTCTTCTTTTGACATAAGACTCTTCTTTTTAAAATTGTTCAACCTTTTATTAGGATTCCAAGGTTTTTTAAACGATTTTTTAGATTTATCTTCATCTTTACTTAGATCTAAATACGGACATTTTGCTGCAAAGTGTCTAGTTTTACCACAGCCAAAACATTTAAACTTTCCTTGAAACTTCTTCCTAAGTTTCCTAACCAGTAAAGTTTCAAAAACATCAGATAATTCAGACTCACTCTCTTCCCGTTTCTCAATTTTAAAAATTGTTTCCTTAGAGGTAGAAGGGGTATTACCAATTCTAATTTCATAAGTAGTAAGTGTACTTTGAAGCTGATGCACAGTCATTTTAGAGAAATTTTTCTTTTCTTCAAGAGCAGATATCTTAGTTTCAAATTTTGGTAATAATGTTCTAATTACTTTTGCAACCACATCATGTTCATCAATTTCTTCACCAAGACCCTTTTGGGCATTTACAACTTCATCAATATGAAGAAAATAACTTGCCACTAACTCATCATTATTCATTTTCAAATCATCAAACTGAGTTTTTAATGTAATCAATTTTGATTCTTTAACCTTTTCATTACCTTGATAAATGGATTCAAGATTTGTCCATACCTCATTGGCTGATTTGAAGTACATTACTTTAACAAATACTTCTTTTGATAACCCACAAAGAATTGCAAAGCGAGCTCTCTTATCCAGTTCATATTTTGTCCTTTCATCTGCATCAGTAGGTACAGTAGATGGCACATCATACTTGTTAGATACAACTTCCCACATTCTGACATCCAGAGAATGAATAAATGCTTCCATTCTAAGTTGCCAAAAAATGTAATCTGTGCCATCAAATAAAGGAGCTCTAGTGAGCGAGGCACCTTCGCCTTGAGACATGACAACTTCCAAAATAACTAGGATCAATCCTAGGACAAACCTATGAGGACCCTACACTCTGATACCAATTGTTGGAAGTAACGAGTACTCTGAGAGGGGGAGGGGGTGAATCAAAGTACACTAAATCTTTAAATTCATAAGAACAATACTAAGATGGCCACAAAAACTGAAAACTAAGAGTCCATTTGAAAAACTTGCATCAACATGTGGCTGTGAAAAGAACATAAGAGAAAATGGAATAAGTGTATCAGAGTACTAAACATAACTAAGAAACCAACACCATGACACAGTTTTTGTGCTGAGTGAAAACCCTCGAAATCCAACTAGATTTCATCATAGGGAAAAAAACACTCCAATCCTTTTATTAATCTTAAACACCAACCAATACATCCAATTTAGCAGCCCTGCTGCAAGGAGCTTCAACCCCTATCCTTTTCAACAGTTTTTGAGTGGATTCATAATGATATATTTTCAATCTATTCTACAACTATTTTATCATGAACCTTTATTATAAAGCAAAAAATATGATATCTAGTAAGTCCGACAACAATAGAGATCTCAAAATAAATAATACAGCTTTTCTTTCTTTCCACTAAAAACACACTCCGACTTCACCTACATTTACATATATATATCCCCTTCTTTAGAAATTGATACATACATGTAAATGTATCCAAAGCATTAACTAAACTAGACAGTTAACGACTGCCCTTAAAAAAACTGATTTTGAGTTTATTGATCAGACCACAACCCATGTAGGGTTTAATTTTAATATCAACTTCTCAATAAATCCTATCCAAAAAGAACCCTTCCATAAGAATACAAATGCTTGATATGTACCCACAATATCACTGAAAAACCTTGATTAAAAACTGGAGGGTGAATAATAAAATCTTCTAGAGTAACCCTCGTATAGGGTAACCAACTAAAACAATCTTTATAACTGCTTTGATAAATCTCTAAAAATTTCTCGAATCATCCTGCAAAAATAGTTGATATAATCATAGTAACAAACTCGTAAAGGGTTAACAAGAATCTGCAATATGATTCCAATAACTACCTTTGAATCTGTAAAAATGAAACCCTTAACCTTTTGTCAAATCATTTAAACAAAAAAAAAATAGTTACTATGCTTCTACAGTGCCGGAAAATAAGGAAAGGACAAATAGTTATATGCAACTAAACCATTAAAAAAAAACTTGCTTCATATTTCCTTTCGACACTTATCATTTCTCCTCAAAATGAATTTACTGTGTGCATACTTGTGATTAGAGAGAACGATAAGATTACCAGCAGTGAGCATGTGTAGAGATCTAACTGAAGCAGTCTTTATCCTTGACTAGAAACCCATCAATGTCCAGAGCAAAGACGAGAGCAAGAAATAGTAGAAACACATAACCATCAAAGCATTCTCCCAGTTCTAAATCACCAAGCAAGTTCAGCTGAAAGCGGCAAAACAACAAGGGCTTTGGCAGTGAAAAGAAAGTATCAACAAAATAAACTGCACTTTCTTTGAAGTCCGGAATATCCCAAATCATAATAGATTTCCTTTTGACATCCGGGATGAACTCATAATGCCAACCACGTGAGTTAAAAGTAAACTAACTCAAGTCAAACTCAACCATGATCTATCATTCGTGAGTTAAAAGGTGAAATAGGCTGAAATAGTGATTGACATGACGTGGCAAATAAAACCCACATACTACCACCGAAGAGCCTTCTCATCAAGGACAAATAGAAAAGTCAACACAAAGTCATATGGTCAATTGGGAGTATGGGCTCTGATGCATTGGCTGCAATGGAGACCGCAATTAGCGACGGAGCTGACGTTTTGTCTCTCTTGTTTGGCTACCTCTTACCTCCCTATTTCCAAGATACAATAGCCACCGGTGCCTTTGCGGCTATAAAGAAAGGCGTTGTCGTTGTATGCTCTGCAGGGAACAGCGGGCCGGAGCGGGGACGCATGCACAATGGTGCACCTTGGATTTTCATGATCGGTGCCAGCACGATCGACAGAGATTTTGTTGCTTCTTTGAAGTTGGGTGACGGTAGCGTCATCAAAGGCTCCTGCTTCTATACTAATCCAAACAAAAACGGGAGCTACAACATACATCAAACCAAGATCATTTACGAGAGTGGAGACCCTGCATGCAAGAGGCACTTCGATGCTGCTACGGTGAACGGTACGGTTGTCTTGTGTGCAAATATGAATTCTTTGCTTATACAAGTTTTGAAACGAGCAGGAGTTCGGGCACTTGTCTCATTGCCCAAGACCGAGAGCTTTTCGTCATTTCCAGATGACAATTTTCCCAATATCGTGATGAAACCCGAAGATGGAGTAGGTTTAGTGAAGTATGCTTCTTCAGATTCAAGTCCTATTGTCGAAGTACAGTTGGGCCTGACGTCTCTAGGTGTGAAACCTGCGCCTTCAATGGCATCTTTTTCTTCTCGAGGGCCATATCCACCGAGCCCAAATATTATGAAGCCTGACGTTACAGCCCCTGGTGTTAATATTTTTGCAGCGTGGCTTCCAAATACCACAGAGGGAGACAATTATGCTATCCTCTCAGGCACGTCCATGTCATGCCCTCATGTGGCCGGATTGGCAGTTCTGATGAAAGCAATTCACAGCGAGTGGAGTCCCGCAGCAATCAAATCTGCCATCATAACCACTTCCTACAGACTCAGCAATTCCAACAAAGCTATAATGGACCTTGGCTACAGAGGTAACCCTGCCACGCCTTTTGATATGGGAGCAGGCCACGTCGACCCTAATAAAGCCGTCGATCCTGGACTCGTCTACGACATCAGCGTCGAAGACTATGCCAATTATCTGTGCACTCTCAATTATACCACCAAGCAAATTCAAACAATTACCGGAACCCCTGTTTCATGTCCTAGCGGCCTCGATTTGGGATCGGACGGTCTAAACTATCCCTCCTTCACTGCAATTTTCAACAAGAATGCCACCTCGTCCTCGTCTTCCACATTCAAAAGAACATTGACGAATGTGGGAGACGACATATCGTATTATAAGGCTGTCCTTGAGGTACCCAAAGGACTCAAAGTGCAGGTGATTCCTGATGCTGTTGAATTTAAGAAGAAATTTGAGAAGGTGAATTTTACTGTCGTAGTGGAGGTAGAGGAAGGTGTGGGAAACGAATTTGTGTTGTACGGATATTTGACTTGGGTTGATGAAAATGGCCATGTGGTGAAAAGTCCTGTGCTGGCACTCTTTCAATAAATATGTGCGTCTTCTTCATATTATTCAAAAGTTGTTTCTTTGAAGACCAAAAAACATTCCCTCTCTGAGACACACTGTCTCCTGTTGATGTTTTTTAGTAGAGACCAAATAATTTGGTTATTCAGTAATTGTTTGCGAGATTAATATAAGAGAATTTGAGATTACCTTCGCATGTTTAATTCTTGAGCTGATGATTCCAAATTTCAAGGAACTCAACAACTGTGCTTTTGTCCAGCGTTGAGAACAGAAAATTTATGCATATTTCGTAAAGCCTAGCTAAAGGGTCGATGCGTCAGAAATTTTAATGTGAATGCACTCAAAGCTTTGTACCGGGTTATTTGAATCTACAAAACCGGATGCGAGTTATAACCTTTCTTCTTTCGTACAATAGTCTTAATTATCTTTCCAAAAGTCTACATTATTGGTCTTGTTGAATCTGATGGTTGATTTTTATGTTTTTATTGTAGAATTGATGGTTGATTATTGTCACATGCCTGTCCAAATCCGATGCTGCATTATTGTTTCAATGATTTAGTAGGTTGTTTTGAGTATTGATGATGTATTGAAGCCCAAATTTTAGTCGCGATATTTAAAATAACAGATGTATTGCATCTCATTGTTTAAATTGGGTGTCGAGCGAAATTAAAAAAGTTTTTGTTAAAGCTGATTTTGTTGTCGAAATCATCGATGATGTTAAAATTATTAATGTCAAAAATCATTATTAAAAATGTTCTTTCATTCATCAGCATATAAAATATGTTGTTAGATGTTTTTTTAATATTAAATATAGTATATCAAAAGATTAAAAAATGCATCATGGTAAGATCAACTTATCCTGTTTGTGTCATGTAGGGTCCCCTGATGAGACTGATTACATGATGAAATTGATTACATTATGAAATCTGCATATGATATTGAATCACAAGCCTATAATCTAATTATCGACCACACATGTTCATCATATAAAGTTATCCTATAACATAATCATGTAGCTCCAATATATGGAATATATTCTCTTAGACTAGTAGTCAATAGTTCTCTTCCAAAATCCTAGAGCCAGTTCTTGCAACTGCTCAATCGACATAACTGCGATGCTCCCAAAAGAGACGTACAGAACAGAAGAAGGTTCAAGCCACTTAAGGCAGTCAAGATCATCCTCCCAAAGGCTTATTGAAATGTTCACAGAAGAGGCACTGGCTTGGAGAAAGTCAAGGAAGAAGATAGGGCCGACGGTGAGAACAGGACACCCATTGGAGAGTCCCGTTACGGCTCCCGGACCTTCAAGTTCATCGAACGTATTGACAAGCATGTAATCGGCCTACTTCTGTTTGTCTGATACGTAAAGAAAGATATCGAAAATGGGATCGGACTTGCTTCGGAAGAATATCATCAAATCCGTTGGTTTGACTGGTGGAATGTTTCCGGGCAGACAAGTGATAAGGTTTTCTGGGCGCTGTACCTCCTTCACTGTACACAACACCGTAAATAGCAATAAACATTTTGAAACATTTTCAGATATGCAAAAAAACTATGCAAATTAATTGTTAAATCATACCATTGACTGGAATGAGTCCCTTGTCGAAGAGAAACCGGGAATTAGTTAACGCAATGGACGCAGAGCAAGAGAATGTCCAGAATACGGCGCGGGGAACGCCAAGCACCGTGGCAACCTCTTCAGCACAGGCGAAGAGAGAATCCGCTATCATGCATGTTATTGGTGGAACCTCATCGGCCGTACTTTGTAGGAGTCGAACCATGGCGGGGCTTAGTTTGTGTATTGCTTGGAAAAACTCATGGATTATAAGAAGGCGAGGATGATGAGGAAGGAGGCCGTCAGGAAGAGAGAGAAACCGAAAGTGCATTCCTTGCTGTTCCAACCGACGGGAGATCGCAGTGGGCATCGTTAGGCGGTCGAAAAATTCTTTCCTCTGTCCACTTTGTAGTGATGAAAGTGACGAAAAATCCCCGGGCAGCTAAAAGTTTTGCCAAGTGAAAGAAAGGGTTGATATGGCCTTGAGAAGTGGCACCATTACTGCGTGCAGACGTGGGAGAGACGAAGCCATATCTCTGGGATTCCCTTGCCGTGGGGTATCTGAGCTCCAACAACTGTTAGCTTTTAGTAGGCTATACGAAGGAACAAAATTTCTACGGTCAAGATTCATGATTACTCAGGTCATCATCTCCTGTGGAAAGTTTACGAATTTGTGTTCATCACGGTACTTTTTCTATAATGAAGATTGTCTGATGGATAATATGCGTGGCAGCGGAGGCTAGAAAGTCAACAACTACTTGAACTACTTGAGTTTACAGGCCTGGTAAACGAATGAGTCTTTAAAGAATATCCCTTGGATGCCGACAAATGAATAAAACAGGAGAATTCAAAACATAACCTTCCTTCAGCCATTCATGATCTCCAAACTAATAAAATCATGAACTCTCAAGTTATGATTGTTCAAGATATGGTAAGATATTCACTATTAAATTTGATGAATTAGAATTGTACTTGCACGTGTTAGACTTTATTTATTCAGTTATATAGTTTGAAACTATTTAAGAGGAGTCTATGGTCCTTTGCAGGGCACATAATTGTTTGTTAGTTTTATTTATTTATTTTTTTAATAAATATGGTTCTAATTTCTAATGAGTGTATGGTGTGTGATATCAAAATGTGAAAATACTTAATCTCCATCGGTTTTTTTGAATGATGATAAATGAATACAAATACTTAAGTAGATGACAAATTTGACTACATCTACAAAATTAAGTTTGGAAAGGTGATCACATAAATCTTATCCTCACTTTTCTTTGCAGTGTGGATTCCAATGCAAATCCAATGAATTCAAATTTGGACATTAGAAAGTCTTCCATCTGTCTATTCAACAGTTTGCTGTCAAATCCATCTAACCTTCATAATTTTTTTCACAGTATGCATCTTTTAAAAATATAATTACAAAAATCTCTATGGGCGTGTACCTTAACCACAAAAACCTTATCTCATTTGTGTGCATCTGAATGCAATTTCAATCTTCTTCTTGCATGTGACTTGTCTGTTCATCAACTTGAAATATTATGATCCATATTAGTCTTCACATCGCACTCTATTTCGCCTTTCAAATCATTGTCCTTGCTGCAAATTGTGTGGTATTATGGAAATTGTGTGGAATATAGGGCAATTATGTCATAAACCTCTTTTCCAACTCGACAAGACTTGATTATTATTATCACTATTTTCATTATTAAATTTAAGAGTAATGTTAGTTAGAAATTATAAATTTAAAAAGGTTGAAATATTTTAAAGGAAAAAAAAATTAATAAGTGGTGATACAAATGAGGTCATAAAGTTAATTGGAAAAAAAAAATCCATTAAAATATCAATTGAGCACATGTCGTAGGAGAAAAGGAGAAGTTTCTAGAAGACGCTTTTCAAATTCCATTTCTCGCATGTAACCCCCACTTTGTCAATACTTAATTATGCATGGAGTTTATTTTGGAAAAAGGAATCCCTAATCAATTAATTCATTTAGTAGTGGGAAAATGACTCCCTTTCTATATAATGGATTTCAGTTTTCAAAATAAGGGAGGACAGTTTTGATGAAAGCATTCTTGAATTTATTTTTTTTCATGTTAGAAGTGGTAGGATTTTGTGAGTACTTTGTACGATAGAAGATAGGATTTTCCAAATGCTTTTGGAGGAGATTTTATCAAGCTACAAGGAGGAGATGAAGAAGACTAGATGAGAGATTTGGAGGCAAATCATTCAACAAGCTCTTCATTCAATCCAGGTTTGATCCTTGTTCACTTGTTATTTATTTTTCAAATGAAAAAAGGAAGGGGATTTTATTATATGCTTGATATTTTTTTTGTAGGAATTTGTGGGTAGGAGACCCAATTTTCTTCTATTTTGCATGCATGCAATTTTTTTAGTAGATTTTAAGTAGTTATAGGGAAAATAATTTCAACCACATACTTATTTATTCTATCAAAAATTAAGTAGTTCTTGCAAATATATTAATTTTTTTTTCCTTCATCGAACTAGACTCATAATAGGAAATAATATGGATTTAAGAAATGAGATTGTGTGTTATCTTTCACTTTAAATTCTTAGAGAAATCCTAAAATTGAAAATCTTAGAAAAAAAAAAATTAATAGAATGCATATTAGGATAAAATGAAATGACAAACTTTGTGGAATTGTAATTAGATCTAGAAAGAATTGAAACATATCCTTTTGAATGCATAATTTTTGAGTTGTCCAACTCTCTGTGAAAAAAAATCTTTATCCCCCCCCCCCCAATTATAAATTGTGAGTAATATCTCTCTTGAAAATCTTTATTTCTCAAAATGTATTTTGTATTCTCAAAATGAACCCTCTGAAATCTATCTCTGTGTTTCTTTATTTTTTTTCAAAATTTAATTTGTGAGAGTCTCTTTCTTTTTGTTTTATTTCTCAAAGTAAAATTTGTCAGAACCTTTCTCTCTGTGGAAATCTTTTGAAAATAAGTTCTCTGTGAAAATCTTTTGAAATAGTTTTTTTTTTTTTTTCTCTATGAGAATATTTTCTTCTTTTTTTTTTCTTGTGGAAATTCTTTAATCTCAAAATTAAATCCATCTCCCTGGCTTAATTCTCAAGAGAATTTGTGAGAATTTGTCTCTGTAAAAAAAAACAAAAAACAAACCTTTTACCTCTCAAAAACATAATCTACAAAATTTTGGATTATTCATATCTGGTGATTGCATAATTAAGAAGGAAACAAAATGTTTTAACTTTATTATATATATATATATATATATATATATATATATATATATATATATATATATGGGCATATTAGCATGTATTTCTATTTAGCATGTTGATTTTTAAATAAATAAAAAAATGGCAATGAATGCTTTTACGGGGCTGTTTTATAGGGAAATCTTTTTCAAAAAAAGAAGTAAACCATAGGTAGGAAGTGGCGGGCCACTTCCCCACTCCCTTCCCTAACTTCCTCCACTATTGTATTAAATTTTATTAAATATTTTTGAGTTGGATATAATAAATTGAATTAGTTTATAAATAAAGATTTGTTAATATAATAATATGTATGTGATTTTTATAAATTAGTTTATGAATAAAGATTTTCTAATATGAAATTGATTTTTATAAATTAGTTTATAAATAAAGATTGTTAATATAAAATTGATTTATCAGTTTATAAATATAGATTATTAATACTTGAAAAAAAATTTGTTTAACATTAATTTTGTTATTAAATAAATTATATTTGGGTGTTAATTATAATTTTATTTAAAATATATTTGTTAGAATTAAGAATTTAGGATTTATATCATTAGACTTAATTTATATTTAATAGTTGTAAGAGTTTCATCCTATTTAAATTAATTTGTATATTTGGCAATTAAAATTTATTTGGGAATTAAATTGTAAATTTTGGACCTTTCCTTCAATAAATTTCTTAGAATTTATTATCTCCCTAATGTAGGATTAGACAACCTTTTGGATATCAAAAGAGTAATTTTGCAAGAGGCAAATGACTAACTAATACTTGTGGGAGTTAGATGGATAAACAACATTAAGAGGCTCACTTTACCTTAATATAGTGGTTAAACCTTCTTATTGAATAAATTAGTTTGAATTAGGAAAACAAAGTATTTATGATGCACCTTGGTAAGCTTGGCATAGGTAATGGAATTATTAAAAAAAAATTATTGTTTTCTCTTCATTAAGAATCACTAGCTAACCTCGGATAAATTTTTATTAGATAGATCAATACATTCAAACTAAGTCTCTTACTTATGAGTCATCAAAATCGCTTGTAATATTTCCGATTGGTGCAAGAATTAAAGGTTAAATATTTTACCTATCCAATGAATGTGTTAGACTCATAGTTATCCTCTTTTTTACTTCAAGAAATATGGAATAATGTTTAGTTAAAAGTTTTCCCTCAATTCGAGAAGATTGTTTCTTAAATTTCAAAATATAGTATACAAGGCTAAAACATTTACCTTCTAGTTACAAAAGAACCTTAAGACTAGAAAAAGGGAGAAGTCACATTTAAATTACAAGTAACTAAAGATAAATTTAATTAGCGTTTAGAAATTAGATGTGAATTTCATAGTTGAATATTCATACAACCTAAAAGGGTATAATTTATTTTGGATGAACTTTTGTATTAATTAAGATGTAAGTAAATTATTGAAAAGCAAATAGTTTTAGCAATGAAAATAGAATAAAAATTGTTATCTTTTCACAAGATGTTAAACTCAACCTCATCTTGCGTAATCTTAACTCTAGTACTCATCTTTTGTGAATGTTTAAGGAAACTTAGCTTGAATGATGAAATAAGTTATAAGTGGATTATCACCTTAATATGAGTTTGAGTAATCTGCCCTTTGACCACTTAGGGAGTTAAATTGGAGTAAATTATAGAGAAATCATTAGCTCACTTCTAAGAAATTGATGTTGATAGGATTAAGTTAATATAACATTGAGTGGATGCTATAGTTAGTTACTTCCTTATAATATTGTAAAGGAATTGACATTAGTTCAAAAAATAACTAGAAGTAGTTATTTCAATTATTTACGCTTTACAATGTCTAATTATGCACGTTCATTTCATAATTATTTCAAGCATGTTGCTAATTAAAAGTTTTCATAGCCTTTTAGTTAGAAAACTAAATAGAGGAAGTTGGAAAACAAAAACCTACCAGCGTTCGGTATTTACGGTGCCTCTAGGTCATGCTTACGGGTAATGTCGTCGTGTTGAATTACTGGACTTAATGCCTAATAAAGCTGCATCAACGACGTCTGTGGCAGCGTCCCTATAAATCATCGAGGGGTAATAAGGGACACTTGGAAGTTAAAATCCAAGGGGAGGGTAATCCCCCTTGGATCGATAATCTAATAAGATAATCCTTAAATGATTTTACATCCACTGAGTTAAACCATAGTAAACCCCTTTAGGGTTGATTGAGTGAAATACTTTTATAAATTTGATTTAATCTCGAAGAGTTGTTGACGATTGAGAATTGGGTCAAGGGTGACGCTTATGATAGGTATTAGGATCTAGTTGTTTTAGGCCACAAGCAATAGGCCATCTTGAGCCTTTGCTTAAGTGCTACCATCGTGGGTAGCAACCGCAGAGAAACTGTCTGGGACATTGACCCTAGAAAGGGTTGCGTACCCACCAAACGGTTTACATTAAACCATAGATTAGAAAATAGAACTACATACTTTATGCCTTGATCCTGTGCTGAAATGGGTATGTAGGCAGTCTAGGGATGAATTTGTCCCTAGTACTCAAGCATTCGTGGATGGGGTCTGGGTTCTTGTAAGAAGAAGGATTACAAAGAATCCTAATTTGAAAGATAAGTGTAAAAGTAATTTAATGCATACTTGGAAGGAACCCCGTATGGATTCACTTGACTTCCTGAGGCTTTAAGCCAAATTCTGAGGCGGAATTCAAGCTTGTATTATGTTATTTTGATTTCTCTTAAGGATGGCAACCTCGGTGTGCTCCTATTAGAGGAGTGTAGTACTTAGTGAGAGACTCAGGACCCAAATCATTTCGATGAGTCTAATTCTCTGGCCAGAGCACCTCCTATCCCAATTGGATAGATGCCTACCTCATATGGGTAGATGCCTATCCCGTATTGGATAGATGAAACCTTCTACTCCATATGGATAGATGCCTAACCCGCATGGTTAGATGCTCATCCTGGATGGATGAATGCCTAATCCAAATGGATGGATGCCTAGAGTATGTGATTGAATCAACACAAATGATAAAATTAAAAATTAAAAAAAAAAAAAGAGGTCAAAATTTTGTTGGCTTAAGTATAGTGGGTCATTATAAAGTAACTGGTAAAAAGTAGGAACCCACCAAATAACAAGACCCCACAACAACGTTGGAGAGCCTACCTCAGCAAAAGGGATGTAACCAACAACCACGCATATCCAAGCACCCAACAAAGGGGGAGAGACCAGATTTGTGATAGCAACAAAGGACCCAACATGCGTTGCATTCCCATCAACATCAAAAGTAGTAAACCATAGTTGAGCATAAAACTCCAAACCCAAGTAGCAAGAAGCCAACACACCTACCAAACACAAGGTACACAGGCGAAAAATTGCAAAAAATTTATTGTCGTCCTCATTTGAGCCTCCATCTCTCTCCTCTAAAGCTCTTGCAACACCTCAATGTGAAATCCTAGCCGTTCCACCTCTTGCCCTTGCTCAGTCCATTTTCTACATTGTATAAAATATGATTAGGTTTAATATCTTTTGATACTTTTTTTCAAATCATTAATCATATTTACGTAGATAAAATCATGTGCTTCCAACATTTATTTATCTCGAGGAAATAAACACTTCATGACATATATGAAGAATTTTATTAACAATAAATTATATAATGTAATTGAACATATGTATATTGGAAAAAAGTCATGATTGTTAGATTTTTCTATCATGATATAATTGTAAATAATGAATATATGTTTGGATAATGTGACAATTAAATTTGGTAACCTATATCTATACCTACACGTGCTAGACTATAATTATTCAATAAAATAGTTTGAAGTTACTCAACATTATATTATACATGATCTGTTTGTAGCCCCTTATGTGCTACATGATTTTTTAATTTTTTTATAATATATATAATTGTTAGTCATATTTTCTTACCCTTATTAACTTAAATAAATACTATTTTAATAAGTGTCTTTAAGATATGGCATGGAAGTATTAAAGTATACATGTTTGTTATCTCTAAGGAAAATCCATTTGTGTTAATTTTAGAGGACTTTTGATACAAAATATACTCTATGCAAAAAATTTTAGGTTTAGTATGTATTGTTAATTATTTTAATCATTAATCATTAATCATTAATCATCTTCACACAAATAAAATTGTTTACTCTCAATGTTTTTTTTACGTAGATGAAATTAAAACTTCATGACATATATTAAAATTTTAATGAGTAACAAATTATATATAATATAATTAAATAAATATTAGTTGGAAAAATTTATGATTGTCTAGATTGTTTTGTTGAAATATAGTTGATTATTTTGGAGATATAGTTAGATAATATAATTAAAACCTAAGTTTGATGATCCTAAATTGTACCTACACATGCTAGATTATAATTAATTTTTTAGAACTTGAAACTACTCAAGAGTATATCATACATGGTCTAGGATATGGCCACTTCTATGCTAAATGATTTATCCTCAATTAGAGTATATATGACTTTTAGTCACCTTATTTGTTTAAATAAATGTGTTTCAGATGAATATTTGTTGGATATGATGTGTGAATATTAAAATATGAAATTTTTCTAGCCTTAATTAAAACCCCTTTATCAATTTTAGAAGATTGGTGATAGAAAAAATTATCCACACCAAATATTCAGGTTTTGTATCTATTGATAATTGATGCAATGCCTAAGATCCCTATTTGCTAATGACTTTGTGAGATTTTAATTTTATTTTCTAATGATAGTTAATGACTCAAGCCTTGACATTGAATATATAAACATAGACACTCAATTTGAAACTTTTCATATGTAAGCCAATATATAATGGTTGAAATTTCCAAAATATCTAGATATGAAAAGAGATATAATTTTTATATGGAAGGAAGGACATTTATATGCAATTCATTTGATAGGATATAATATCACCCATGATTTAGTTTAAGATGCAAAAATAAATAGAATAAATTTTATTCTTAAATATCTCAAGTATTAAGTATACTAACAAAGGATTTCATTAATATTCATATCAAATATATTGTTAAAAAGTACAAAATAAGTCTTAAAATAATATATTTAGGACATGAATAAAATTAGCGTAAAATAAAAAGACAAAAGTGAAAAGTATGCAATCATGCAAGTTGATGTAAATAAGATGGCGATTGAAATAGAAATCGTGTGTGTGTGTGTGTGTGTGTGTGTGTGTATGTATGTATTTCTGTATGTATGTATGTAAAGCCTCCTAATTTTTTTATGTTTTAGTATACATTTTTTCATCACACACAAGATGTGATAAGGACATGCAATCAATATCAATAATAATAAAATTATAAGCATTTTATGTGTGCAATTGAGTCATCTATCTAGTCTTAAAAACTAAGAGGTTCTAGATTGGGTTTAGAAAATGTTAATGAAGGAACCTTAAATGAGTCATTTTATCTAATGGTAGCATAAGATGTATGAAAGAATCAATAATAATTTATGTATGGTGTAGGAATTATGAAAGTGACAAATTTTAATCAGTTATTGTATAGGTTCCCACAAAGGCGTCACTTTAACTAACCTATATGCATGGCATGAAAGCCTCCTTGATTTAGAATTATAATAAGAATGTTTATTATATTGAAGAGGAGATGATAGTGTAATGATCACATATATAATTGTAATGATCCCACAATGTATGTAAAACAATCATTCTTTACAAATCCATTTAGTGAAGGCAATGCATATTGTGTCAAATTCATCCTCGAGTATGGAAGTGAATATGAATTTATTGTAGAGAAAGAACATGTAGTAAACCAAAGTATTTCATCATATCACTTACTATATGCCTAATCATATTTTAGCCTTGGTCTCATTTTTTTCACATGCGACCTTCATATTGTTAATTAATTTCAATCTTGGCATAATTTATAATCTAACACTTGATGATTAGATATTTTATTACTCATTATTATAAATTGTACAAATATTATTATATGTTTGGATAATAACATATAATCTTACTATGGTAGTGAACCATTGTCCTAATTGTATACTTACAATTATGTTAAGTGATGTTTTGGCATCTCAAATTTTTTACAATAGTCCTCTTTATTTTGTGCTCCATAATGTTGTTCACCTTATCCCTATCATTCATCTATCAGTAATAATCAATCTAATAAATCATATAATTGATCTCCTTGACTTTTTTTCATTGCCATCCTCCATACCTTCCAATTTTGTTCCCTTTAATTGGAATTTTTTAAAAAATTTGACTTAGTTTTCATTGGCTTGTAATGCTTCCCATGTCCCATTTTCTTTCCATTCTACAAGCTGACTATATGGTGTGTTCTCTATTGACACCTAGTCATCATATATTTAAATGAGACATGAATTTCATGTTAAGCCTAGTCACCATGCACCCATGTTTCTTCTGCACGATTAACTCTAGCAGCCTCACTAATGACCAAATTTCAAAATTAGAGTTCAATCCTGTGACATCCCAACTTTAATAGATATAAATGTGACATCCCAACTTTAATCAATATAAATTTGAATTTAGTGTTTCAAATAGAGTGTTTGGTCAACTAGGGGGAAATAAAGCATTTAATAAATGATCCTTGCATGTGGTTGAAAAGATCTTAATTTAAGAGTCTTTTTTTATGACTACAGAAATCGGGTAAATTTTTTAATGTGTTCAGGGATGTTGGCACGACGTGTTCTCTGGGCTCGGAATAGATTCGGCCTCATGATCTCATGATCTCGTGCTTCACCATTATAGTGCTTCACCATTACAAACTCTCCTCAATCAATTAAGCCCCACCCAACTCAAGAGTCTATTTTAAGAATGCATGTAATTACTCTTTTTTTTTAAGTTTACGCCTTACATAACTGTTGGAGAGCGGGAGTTTTTATCGCCTCCTAATTGAGATACTGTTCTCATTTAAGGAAGATAAAAAATATATATAGAGGGGGCATGCAGATGAGCAGGGCAGGTCTGAGAAGAAAGAAACGGGAAGAAAGAATACCAGGGGACCGAATTGGATAATTAATAGCAGGAAGATAATGAAAGGGCATAGGGGTCTATTAACAAGTAAACACATGAGATTTGTTGATGAATCCATAAATTGCATTATTAAATGATCAAAAAGGAAGATTGCTTTACAGGTAAGGATGTTTGCCATTTCATTCATTTGTATCTGCATTTTAGATCTATCAAATTCAAATGCCTATCGACTGGGTTTTGCCTCTTATTCCTGAATGCAAGTTGTAAGGTCTACTGTTTTGCATCCACATTTCATCGGTTTGTTTGTCTGAGGATTTATAACTTCAATATCTAGTAATAATTCAATTATACATAGAGCTTATCATGTTTTCAAGCTGCCAACTTAGCGCAGGTGGTAGGAGAGTAGCATAGGTTGCAACATTATAGATACCACTGCCAAATGCATTTGAATGAAAGTTTCTAAAGCCTTAAAAATAAATCCATTTTGTGCCTACTTCACAGTCATTGCAATCCACAAGACCGCATCCCTTCTCTGTGTTTCCATGATTTGTGTGCATATCATCTGGAAAAATCTTTTCTACATTATTAAGGTCGATTCTTAGATTTCATGAACTGTGGTCGAGAGGAACATTATAAAATCCCTTATCAGATTCGACTTCATACATGCTGAATTCAAAACCTTTTCTATTTAAAATCAAGTTAAGAACATAGAATTCATTTGGGGTTTGATGCTATACTTTAGAATTAACATTATTATCTACCCGAGCCGACCTTACTTGGCGCAAACCTACTAAGTAATTTAGTGTATATTGTATGAATCTTTTGAGAGTTACAGTCAAACGTTTAGACAAGCTCTAACTTACATCTATAATATAGATGACATCCGTCCTCTAATGTATTCTCCTTCCACGAAGTTTATTCTAATGCCATTTCTCCGAATTCATTTTGTACATATCATGCAAACATCTCATGCCTCAAGTCTGCATATTTTTGAGTTATTCTGTATCGCATATTTCCTTATTCTGAGTATATGTCATTCTAGGAAATTGTAACTATAGATTTTCATGGTTGAAGCTATAAAGTATTCATATGTCTTTTCAATTTATATCAGTTCAGGTTGTTGGTAATGTGAAGTCTACTGTGTTAATTTTAAGCAATCAGATGTTAATTTAACAATTAGATTATAATCAGATTGTGAATAAACAGTAACAACAATAAAGCACAAGACAAAAGACACCAATACCCTGGGAAAACCTCTCTCTTGGAGGTGAAAAACCCAGCCTTAAATATAATATGTATTATCTCAAATGTAGGCAATTACAATATAGTGAACTTATCTCAGATTGTTGTCCAAATAACAAGTTAGCGAAGTAATGAAGAATGCAGCTCTAATCAACAACAGATGACGAAGAGGAGCTCAGCAGCAGATGTCTGAGATAGGCTAGAGTAGAATCACACAAGGAGAGCCTACAATTCGCTGAAGATCTTCACAACTTCACCTAACAATATCCTTAACTAAATTCACACAAGTGAAGAAGAGGTCACCAATGTAGGAGAGAAACTTGTATTTGCAATTGATTGATTATGAAATGACTTTATTTGGTGTTGGTTTAATATCAATCCTTTGGCATCAATTATCCTTAAGTCGGCTTGCATATTTATTGATTTATGTTATATTGTCATTGTAATTGCCTTCCACATTACGTTTGGGTCCAGCCCAATAACATATTTAATTGCCTTCCACGTTACATTTGGGTCCACCCCAATAGCATATTTAATTGCCTTCCATGTTACATTTAATTGAGAGACAATAAACATGAATTTTAATTGTCACAGACAACATTAAAATTCGATAATCAGGTATCTGAACTAGCTAATATTTTCAACACTCCCTCTTAGCTAGGGAGGATATCTTCCATTTTTCATGATCCATTCATGACTTTCATCTTGCATTGCCTGCAAGGATGGATGTATAAGCTCTATAGAGTATACCTACAATAAAACACATAAATATCATGAACTCATTTCATGATGTCTATCTTGCATTGCTCGCAGAGGATGGATCCACCCTATGTTGCCCGTAGAGGGTGGAAGAGGTCTTACACCTCAGCCTTCTCCCAGAGAAGGATACAATGTCACCTTGCATTACCCATAAAGGGTGACTCCACCTTGCATTGACCGAAGAGAGTGGAAGATGCAAACTTGATTGTATTACTAAGATTGAGAATCCCTCTCAATCAATGTTGTGTTCTCCACAATTCCAAGCTTCTCTCTGAAGTACTCAAAATTCACTCAAGCTAGGGGCTTGGTGAGAACATAAGAAACCTATTCATCACTGCTGATATATTTCAGCTGGATGGCACCTCTTTGTGCCATATAATGAATATAGTGATAATGAGTTTCCACGTGTTTTGACCTGTCATGAAACATGTGATTATTAAACATTTTAATACAACTCTAATTATCACAATAAATAATAGTGGATTCCCAAGGTTGTCCAAACAACCCAGCAAGAAGCTTGTGAAGCCAACCTGCTTTTCTAGTTGCCACACTTGAAGCAATGTATTCAGCTTCTGCAGTACTTAATGCAACTAAGGACTATTTCCTACTGGCCCAAGAGATCATAGCAGAACCTAAGCTGAAACAGATTCTTGAAGTGTTTTTCCTGTCAGTAACACTTCCGGCCCAATCAGAATTAGAGTAGCCTTCGAAATTGATTACTGTGTTGATTGGATACTTCAGTCCATAGCCAACTATTCCACCCAAGTATCTCAGGATGTGTTTGGCTTCCACCAAGTGAACATGCTTTGGCTGGTTCATGAATTGGCTAAGTGCACTCACTACATAGCAAATATTTCGTCTAGTGTTGACTAGATACATCAAAGATCCAATCAACTGCCTGTATTCTAAAGGATCTGCAAAATCAGAGTTAGCTGTAGAAATACTTAACTTCTTCAAGTTAGTTTCCATAGTAGTAGACATAAGTTTAAATCCATCATACCGAATCTTTTCAATATATCAATAGTATATTTACCTTGACTTATAACAATTTCATGAGGTCTTTGCCACACTTCTAACCCTAGAAAGTAATGCATTAGACCTAGATCCTTCATTTCAAATTTAGTAGCTAGTTCTTTCTTACACCTAATGATGAGACTATATTCACCAGTTAGAAATAAATCATCCACATATAAAACCAGAATTAGCATTTCACCATTAAATACTCTAAAGTAAATATTAGGATCAACATCATTCTTTAAAAATCCTAAACTAACTAAGTACTTATCAATTCTTTCATACCAAGCTCTAGAATCTTGTTTGAGGCTGTAGAGAGATTTCTTCAATCTGCACACATGAATTTCTCTAGTTTGAGTCTCATAACCTTCAGGTTGTTCAATATAGACTTCTTCCTCAATAACACCATTAAGGAAGGCCATCTTTACATCCATCTGATGTAACTTCTAACATTTGGCTGTAGTAATAGCTATAATAGTTCTAATGGAAGTATATTTAGCAACAAGAGCAAATGTTTCTTCATAATCTATGCCTTCCTTTTGAGAAAAACCACGAGCTACAAATCTAGCTTTATATTTCTCTATACTACCATCAATAGCATGTTTAATTTTAAACAACCATTTGGAAGAAACAACAGACTTACCTTTAGGTCTAGGCACAACATCCTAGACATCATTCTTCATGATGAATTGATACTCCTCGTTCATGCTTGCTGGTTCATAGCTTCTTCTATGCTAGATGGTTCAACCTCAATGATGTTTCACATCATTGCAACATAGTTGGAGAGATTCTAAGGTCTCTTACTTTCTCTGAAAGTACCACTAGGAGCTGCAAAATTTTATGCATCTTGAATTGTGCTTCTAACCCAAAGTGGTATTTTCTTGCTAGTTGCAATGTCTATAGGTCCATCAGTTGGAACTAGAGGTTGAGGAGGATTATCATGCTCAATAGGTTCAGGAGGTTCAATAGGCTCCCTCTAAATCTTAGTGTTAGTATCAATATCCATATCATTGACTTCTTTATCAATATCAATAAGAGAACCTTTTAGATTTCTTGAAAGTAATATTTTCTTCAAAGGTGACATCTCTACTTACCTCAATGTATGTTTGACTAGGAAAGTAGATGTGAAATGCCTTGGAGGATTTACTATATCCAACAAGGATACAATTCTTCCTGAAAGGCTCTAACTTAGTCCTTTTTTCCTTTGGCACATGAACATAGAAAGGACTTCCAAAGATCCTTAGGTGGCTGATATCTCGTTTGACTGTAGTCAAAGCTTCCTCAGAAGTTATGTCTTTCAAAGAATGATGAGGGCATCTATTATGAATGTACACTGCAGTCTTTGATGCTTCAGCCCATAAGAAGGTCTATAGATCCTGATCATTAATCATAGCTTTGGCAGCTTCAGCAATGTCTTTATTCTTTTGTTCAACTACGCCATTTTGTTGAGGATTGTAGGGAATGCAAAACTCCCTCTTAATTCCTATTTCTACACAAAAGTCATTGAAGCCACTTGAGGTGTATTCACCTCCATTGTCAGATCGTAACACTTTAATCCTTTTACCAAACATGTTTTCAGCTAGAGCTTTAAATTCTTTAAACCTACTTAACACTTCATCAAATTCTTTAGATTTTAGAAAGAAAATCCAAGTCTTTCTAGAAAAATCATCTATAAATGTAACATAGTATAGAAATCCACTAGGTGAAGGAACAAACATGGGTCCACATAGATCAGAATGAATAAGTGCTAATTTTTCCTTAGCTCTACTTTCACTTTTATGAAATAAACTTTTAGTGTTCTTACCTAAAACACAACCTTTGCAAGCATCATCATAAAATTGATTAAGTTTAGGCATACCTTTAACCATCTTTTCAAGTGGAGGAAGTGCCTGATAGTGAAGATGACTGAGCCTTCTATGCCATAGTTCTCTAGATTCAAGAGCTTCATGAATAAGTGCTTGAATGGGGTTAGCTGAAAGCTTATACAAACTATCATATCTATTTCCAATAACATGAGAAGATTTAATACTAGGTTTCTTAGGCCATACAAGTACTTTACCCTCAAAAAATGCTATTTAATAACCTTGATCTTCTAGAGCAGAAATAGAAATCAAATTCCTCATAATTCCAAGGACAAATAAAATATCACTAAGATGTGAGGACATGCCAGATTCTAAATTTAGAGAAGTGCTACCAAAACCTCTTACCGAATATTGAGCATCATTACCAATTACCACATGAAGGTTGGACTCTTTCTCCAACAAGTTTGAGAGATGCTTTGGATAGCCCGTTATGTGTGTAGATGTACCATTATCTATCAACAAAGTGTTGCTATCAGTTGGCACATTATTGGACAAGGCAGAAATGTAGAGGTAGTCTTCATTATCCTCTAAGTTTGCAACTTCATTCAGATTGGCCTCTCCTTGCATGGGTGGGTTCTGAAATTCTTTAGCATAATGTCCAAACTTGTCGCATCTGAAGAAACTAACATGTGAAAGATCCCTTGGCTTCTTCCTTGAATCAAAAGTAGGAGGTCTGAAGTCTCTATCTCTTTTGAAATTTTTCTTCTTCCAATGTCCTCCCTCTCTTCTAACATGTTGAGATGCAAGCACATGTTGATCTCCTCCATGAGAGCCTTTATGCATTTCTCTGGCAAGGCGTGACTCTTCTTGAATGCAATATGACCGAAGGCAATCGAAGGAAGGGAATTCATCTCTTCCACTTATGTTTTGAATAAAAGGATCCCAAGAGTCAGGAAGACCATTCAAAGTAATCATGGCAATATCCTTGTGCACAACATCGCTTCCAATGGCGCTGAGTTGGTCCTTCAATTCTGAAATCTTCATGAAGAAGGACATGATTGAATCTCCTTTGCTCATTTTGACTTGAAGAAGTTGCTGCCTCAATGTAAGTGTTTGGCTGATGTTGTTGATCTCATATATCCCTTCTAGATGTTTATACATCTCTCGAGATGTCTTCAATTTGGAGATGACTGGAACAAGATGATCCTTCACAGAATCAATAAGGAACTTCTTTGCTTTGAGAGTATTCTTCTTGAATTGCTTTAGCTCTTCCAGATCCAAAGGTTCAGCCAGATCCATATCTTCCACAAACTGTAATAGCTCTAATTCTTCAAGAGTAAGGAGGACACAAACCTTCCATGATGTGAAATTGAGGGCACCTTCAAGTCTATCCTCTACTTTCAGACCTACAACCATATTGCAAAACTAAAACAACAAACTGAAAGTGAAGGGAAACTAATAATTTGATTATCTTGAATGAGCCTATGTTGGCAAATGCACACTCCAATGAGAAATTGTAGGTGATAGAAGTTATTTTCATTGATGGCAACCTTGCAATCCTATGGCACCGGCAGGCACTGGCACTGACAAACTCTACACCAGCAGATAGCTTACCGACAGTGGCAAAGATGATTACCGACATCCTAGCCGACATGATTTATTGCATAATGTATTTAATTGTAATATTTTTTTATAAGCCGACCAGACGAATTGTAATAAGACTCATATATAAGTATGAGATCTTATAGATCATTTGTGTA
The DNA here is from genome assembly GCF_030272615.1 of Cryptomeria japonica. Lineage (NCBI taxonomy): Eukaryota > Viridiplantae > Streptophyta > Pinopsida > Cupressales > Cupressaceae > Cryptomeria > Cryptomeria japonica. The sequence continues at coordinate 607,711,148 of NC_081414.1, read as the reverse complement.
AGTAAGATGAGGTAGATGCGAACATGCAAATATTAAGGCAGATTTTGGAGTAAGGTTTATGGTTATCTTGTTAGCTTATATCAGTACTGAACCTGACATAATAGATGCTAAACCGAAGCAGTACATTATATTGGATTTGCATAATCCATTTTGTAAGTCAGTGAGACTTCCATTTTGTAATTAAGTAGTGAGCTTTAGGCAGTTGGCCTTCCTGCATGTGCAGGCCCCTATTGTAAGTAATATTCATTTATTGGCCAGTGAGTGAATATTGTGGGTCACAAATCCCATCGAGGTTTTTCCCACACCGGGTTTTCTCGTTAAAGATATTGTGTTATGGTGTGCTTTCTATGTTGTGTTTATTGTTCCTATTTAGTGCATTAATTCTTGTTTACCGGTACACTATTTTGGAATGCAATTTACTTAATAAGATCAGAAAATCCATTTGCCAATTAGATACTGATTCACCCCCCCTCTCAGTATCTTTGGGAATCCTAACAATTGGTATCAGAGCTTGGTCCTCTTTTTTCAAAAGCCTAACATCTTGAGGAAGATTCTGACACCGGTATAGATGGAAAACTTGAGAAAGCAATTGGAAACAATTCTTGTAGATTATGATGGAGAAAAGTTGAAGAATATCAAACTTGAAGATGATTTGAAGGCTGCATAGGAAATCATTCAAGGACTTTGAGAAAATCTCACCATTGCTAGAAACAAAAGAAGAGAGCTTCATGAGAAGATACAAAATGATGATGATGAAAAAGAAACTTTTAATGATCTTGTAAGCAAGATGAAGCAAGAAAACATGACCTTGAGGAATGAGATGCAAGATATGACTATGAGGTTTTGTATAGACATTGAAGACAGAATGAAGAATGAAGATGACTTGGCTAGGAGAATCAATGATGCTAGAAATGAAAATCTAAGACTCAATCATGCAAATGATATGTTGAAGACAGATCTGATTCACTTGGAACATGATAAAACTGAACTCATGAGACAAAAAGATTTCTTAGAAAATGAGTTGCCTACTGCAAATCAACATAAGGAGAAATTGAAGAAAAGTTTAGAAGAACTTGATAACATGCTGAAAAATCAAAAACCTAATGGAGATACTAATGGACTTGGCTTTGAAGTTGGTGAAAGCTCCGGTACTGCAAACAATCATGATCATAGTAAACTGGTAAGACAACCTAATGCCTACAAATTTAATGGGAAATACTTTAACTGTAACAAGTATGGTCATAGAGAAAATCAGTGTAGATCTAAAAACTATCAGAACACTAATGCACCCATCAGTCAATGTTCTAAATGCAACAAAATTAGTCATAATTCAAAAAATTGTAGAATGAATGTAAGATGCTATGTTTGTGGGAGATTTGGACACTTATCTAATCAATGTAGAACACATACCGACATAGGATATGGAAAAGCTATTTAGAAAAATAATGTGACTTGTTATGCTTGTAACAAGATTGGACATATTGCAAAATTTTGTAGAAGTAAGGCATCACCAACAAATAACAAAGGACCTAGTTTGAAAGGTAAAGAAAAGGTTGATGAGGTAAAGCAAGAATTTTCAAAAGAATGGATTAGAAAGTCAGATCCGAATGTTAATGAAGCTATTCCTTCACTGGTAGAACAAAGTATCACTCCACCAGTAGGAGATTCTTCATCTAACTAAAAAGAAATCCCTTGGGGGTATAGCAACAAATTGAAAACATGCTAGTTTACCCTGGGTTGGTGGTAAGAAGATGAAATACTTCTTTACCGGCAAATGAGTTAAGTTTTCACTTAACCGATAGGCATTTATTATGGTAGTTGAAGGAAATCACATTATAAAGAAAGTTCTTTTCACTCTTTTCATTCACTGAGCATTCAAACTTCCTTAGAGCGCGAAAAAACTTGAGCGAAGGCATCCACAACAAGAAGTGAAGCAAAATCATTCAAGCATTCAAACCTAAAGCCAAACTAAAGTATTTATACAATGGCTTCCTCCTCTACACCTGAATTCATTACAAACCCTATTGTAATTGAAGTGGCTACACACCCTAGGCCCGTATTTAAGATAATACCCAAAGTTGTGAAGCATGATGAGTTGCTTATGATGAAGACCCTAGAATTTACATACATTGTTATATTGAAGAAGTTGGTGTTGATGAGATTATGAACATATATAGGACTTTAATTTGTGATGAAAATGGTAATGTAAAACTGGAACACAAGATAATTGAAACCCTAGGTTTAGTGGAGATACATAGCATTCCTGATTTTCCCAAGGAAGTTATAAGGATTGTATTGAGAAAAGTTCATGGGGAGTTCTTTTGGCTAGATTCCATCCATAAGATTACAAAAGAAGTAGTTAGGGCAGTGTCTGGCTTACCTTCCAGTGGTAGCAGACCAGAAAAAGGAAATAAGGTCTCTAACGATACTCTGATGACCCCAATCGGTAAAACACATGACAGCAGATCCTTGAGAGTAAATGATGTGAAAGATATTAATGTAAGATTCATTAGCACGATTGTAGGATACAAGACTACACATGCTCACAGATTAAACTTTGTTTCTAGTTTGTGTATCAAAAGTGCTTATGACATGGTAAACAGTAATACAAAGATTGACATATGTGAATGGCTAAAGGATGAACTAACTGAAAACCTGAAGAAAATTAAGGGTGACAAGAAAGGAACATGCATATTAGGTAACTTACTTGTATGTCTATTACTATACATCACCAAGGAAGTTCCCGGTATAGGTATAAAAGAATTTGGTTTTGACATACCGGTAGGAAAACAACTTTTATATATCTTTAACAACATGGGAGATGACAGGGAAAAGAACATAATTGAACACTTTCAGGCATTAAAGGCTAGAATGAAGACTAGGGAAAGACTATCTCAAGCCATAGTTGACAAATACCAAAAGGAGATATGTTTTTTTATAAAGAAGGATGAAATCTGGATGGAGGCAGTGGTTCCTAGAAAAATTTGGGTAACTGAAATGGGTTATGAGGCAGATGAAAACATAATAGAAACATATGCAATAGCCCTACTCGAAGCCCCTAGAAAACTAGAAGAAGTATTTGGAAATGTTGAAACTATTGAAAGCAAAGTAAAAACCATGAAACAAAGGAAGAGATGAGAACAAACAATCAGAAAAGTAACTAAACAGACAAAAGAAATTAAGGAAGACTTGTTGAAAAAGACTGGTATCAAGGAGAGGAACTTGGAAGGGTTACAACTGGAAGCACATCTTTCACCAGTTGGTACCTCCTCCAACAGTGAAATATCGGCAGAGTTTCAGAGAGTAGAAAGAAAAAGGAAACCTTCACCGGTACCCGCTCCTACGCCCAAGAGAACAAGAAAGAAACAACAGGCAGTAAGGCCTCCGACAAAGAAAATAAAACCAAGGAAGAAGAAGAGAAAATAAGTTATTCCTCCACTTGACAATCTTTTGAATGAAATAACTAAAGATGGAAACTTGTCAAATGTTAACAAATTCTATAGTACTTTTACTAATGAGGAAAAGGAAAGTATAGAAAACACTGTTATTTTACACTTAAACATTTACAAAAAATTCTTGATAGAAGTTGTTGATGATCTACCAAGTGACTTGTACAAAAGATTAGATGCCAAAAGGTTAGCAATTGTGGATCTCGATAAGAAGATTAAGGTAGAAAAATTACTTGCAGTTCACCCAGTAAAGTCAGTAGAAGAAATTGATGAACTAATAAGTGAGGAAAATAGGATAGTATTTTCCACTGGTCACTGACATGTAGCTTTCATGGCTGACAGAGTGAATGAGATCACTAATGAAATAGTAGACAAATGGGATATCTTCTTTGTGGAGAAGGAAAAGAAAGAAGAACTTAAATGACCAAAGACTTTCACAGTCTATCAAAAGGAAAAGGATAAAGGTAAAGGCAAGGTAGGTGGTCCTCCGAGCATAAAAGTAATAGATAACTTGCCCCCACCTCCTTCTAATACTCCACCTATTGAGACTGTTGATACACCATCGGTAAAAAACAATGTTGAGAGTATGGATACAACACATGAAGACACCAATCCTGATGCAGAGGTGTTGTATACAATGAATATTGATACACAAGAGGATAACATTGTGGTTGATAAGGAAACCATTGAGAAGAAAGATGTGGCAACTGAACCACCGGTAGAGAACATTGTAGATGAGACACATGTTGAGGATATAGTTGGAAATGTTGAGATTGGGATTGAAACACAAACTAAACAATCAACTGATCCCCTGGATACTGGAAAGACAGATACCACTGATGTACACACTTAAAAACCTACTGAGTTAGAGAAATCGACTACTAATAAAAAAGTAAAATCTACTAAGATATCAAAAGTAGATAGTTCAGAGGTACATACAGAGAAACTGGTAGATAAAACTGAGACACAATCAAAGAAACCGATAGTGGAAAGCTCAGGAAAATCGACAGAGATAAATTTTGAGAAACATGAAGAGAAAAAGGTTCAGAGAGAGACAGTGCCACTAGCAACAGCTGAGAAACCCAAGTCTTTGCTAGTTGAGATGCAGACTCAAAATGACCTACCAGAGGTCAACATAAGAAAAGAGGTTAATCACACCGATGGATTGCAGATTGTTAAGGTAGTTGGATAGTCATCTGGTTCCTCCTTAACAGAATTCAGACTGACAAATGTAACAAAGGTATATCTGGATTCCATCAAGAAAATAACATATTGCAATGCACTTGCATATAAGGAAATTGATGATACCATCCCTATTTTAAAATTGATTCCACCCAAGTGCAATGAGGAAAATAAAGATTCTTTGAGTCAACTAGACACATTGTCTAAGTATATAATCAACAACCTACTAATAGTTGATAAAATTAGTGAGGAGACTTTCAGTGAGAAAATAAATAAAGAGAAAGAAAAATTATTTGAAGAGTCAATAAACAGATGTAAGGAACACATTGATACAATATTACCGGCACAAGGAAAAACAATAATGGACTTTAAGAAGTTGTACAGGGATTCATGAAAGACTAACATTTTGATAGAGGACATAGATAAAGAGATCAACAGAGCACAAAAGGAAATAAATGATAATTTTTGATAATCTCATAGGTTCATCTAAAACCATATCGGTAATAGAGTAGGAAATTGCAGGCTTTGAAGAGAAAATTGAAAAATTTGAAAAAGATAAGGAGAGATTAAAATTCAAGGCTAAGGAACTAAAATGTAGACTAGCTCTGAAACTTGACATCCTCATCTCTCTGAGAAAAGATATTTCAAAGGCACTTGTTCCAGAACTTAAGACAATGGAAGAGAAAATGCACATACTCACCGATACCATCCAAAGGACATAAGCAACATTAAAGGATAGTGAAAGGTTCACTAACAGCCTAAATTTTTCACTAGCAGATCTGTATCAGATTGTAACCCACCGATTACAAGGATCCAACTGAGAACTACACTCAGTTGACATTTTTGACAACCTTTGTCATTGATGTCAAAGGGGGAGTAGTGGAGATGAGAAAAATGATAACAGAAGGGATCATCTACTCAGGGGGAGCACACAGTTTTGGGGCACATAGTTTTGATAAGACAATTTTGGTAAGATTTTTGGACAACAGATTTTGGATACAATTTTGACTTTTTCTCATGAGTGTTGCCATTAATGCCAAAGGGGGAGATTATTGGCAAATGTACATTCCAATGAGAAATTGTAGGTGATTGAAGGTATTGTCATTGATGGAAACCTTGCAATCCTATGGCACTAACACCGACAGACTCTACACCGACAGATAGCTTACCGACAGTGACAAAGATGATTACCGACACCCTGGCCGATAGGATTTTATTTATTGCATAATGTATTTAATTGTAATAGCTTTTTGTAAGCTAACAAGGCGAATTGTAATAGGACTCATATATAAGTATGAGATCTTATAGATCATTTGTGTAAGTAGTATGAGGAAGATGCGAACATACAAATATTAAGGCAAGTTTTGGAGTAAGGTTTATGGTTATTTTGTTATCTTAAAATGGTACTGAACCTGGCATAGCAGATGCTGAACTAAAGCATTACATTATATTCGATTTGCATAATCTATTTTGTAATTCAATGAGACTTCCCTTTTGTAATTAAGCAGTGAGCTTTAGGCAGTTGGCCTTCCTACATGTGCAAGCCCTTATTGTAAGTAATATTCATTTATTGGCCAGTGAGTGAATATTGTGGTTCACAAATCCCACCAAGGTTTTTCCCACATTGGGTTTCCTCGTTAAAGATATTGTGTTATGGTGTGCTTTCTATGTTGTGTTTATTGTTCCTATTTACTGCATTAATTCTTGTTTATTGGTACACTATTTTGGATTGCAATTTACTTAATAAGATCAAAAAATCCATTTACCGGTTAGATACTAATTCACCACCCTTCTCAGTATCTTTGGGAGTCCTAACAACCTAAAGCTCTAATACCATATTAATTTAAGCAATCAGATGTTAATTTAACAATTAGATTATAATCAGACTGTGAATAAACAGTAACAGGAATAAAGCACAAGACAAATAACACCACTACCCTGGGAAAACCTCCCTCTTGGAGGTGAAAAACCCAGCCTTAAATATAATATGTATTATCTCAAATGTAGGCAATTACAATATAGTGAACTTATCTCAGATTGTTGTCCAAACAACAAGTTAGTGAAGTAATGAAGAATGCACCTCTAATCAACAATAGATGACTAAGAGGATCTTGACAATATATGTCTAAGATAGGCTGGAGCAGAATCGCCCAAGGAGAGCCGACAAGTTCGTTGAAGATCTTAACAACTTCGCCTAACAATATCCTTAACTGAATTCGCACAAGTGAAGAAGAGTTCACTAATGTAGGAGAGCAACTTGTATTCACAATTGATTTATTATGAAATGACTTTATTTGGTGTTGGTTTTATATCAATCCTTTGGAGTCAATTATCCTCAAGTCGGCTTGCATGTTTATTGAATTATGTTATATTGTCATTCTAATTGCCTTCCACATTACATTTGGGTCCAGCCCAATAACATATTTAATTGCCTTCCACGTTACATTTGGGTCCAGCTCAATAACATGTTTAATTGAGAGATAATACACATGAATTTCAATTGTCATAGACAACATTAAAATTCGATAATCAAGTATCCGAACTAGCTAATATTTTCAACATAATGTTTACATGACTATTTGTATTTTTCCAAGTGTACATTTCATGGCTGAATACAATTATATAAATGATTGTGTGCAGTCCATGTATGATGTAGATTGAATATCAGTTAATAGAAATTATTCCTTGCTTTCCGATAGATGTAGATAGTTATGATGAACCATATAATATGATATGTTAAATGTGTTTGTTTTGTGTGTTTACCTACAATTTACTTTTTGTTGTTTTTCTATGCTCATTTAAATTAATATAAATATGATAGAATCCTATCAAACTCAAAACTTAGCTCAAATCCACCATCTAGCTTTATATTTTGTCTCTACTCTGTATTGGAGTCTCCTACTGTCTATTTAGCATATTCATAAAGTAGTTGATCCTTAATAAGTTGACTCTATAATCTACTTTCGATCAAAGAGTCTTAATCTATGGAGTTGCGCCATTTTGGCATATGCAAGGAGGTTACAGGTTTAGCCTTGTAAATGTTAAATTTATTGAATGAAGTTTCTAAATTCTTGTTTATGCATGTCCCTACCAATAGAAATACCCTAAATCTTATAAATTTTTTCCATCAAATCTATTTATGTGCATACATCGTATGGATCTATACTTGTGCTTTATTTGGTAGATTCAAAGTTATTGAGTTGTTTGTCAAATCCTATTGATCTTATTTTGTGATCAAGATAAATATTAAGTTTTGTTCTTAAGTCTACCTTATCTTATCCATGCAATTCGATCATATAATATGTGCATCTTATTATATATGATTTGTTTATTATTTTATACATGCATTACTTTAGGTACTTGTACTAAATGCAATTTATATCCATGAATTTATGTCTTGACAATTATCCTATTTCTTGTATATAAAATTTAGGCATAATTTATACATATTAGGTTTATAAGTCAAGGGAGAAATCAATAATTGAGTTTGGACTATTTATTTATTAGGGTATTTAAGAGAGTACTATTAAAAAATTATAGTCTTACAAAATAACGTGTTATAATGATTTTAGATTTTCATATAAGTGGTAGTTAGAGTTATTGTTATAAAAAGAAAACACAATACTTTTGAGTACTATGAGAATAGTTATTATTTAGCTACTATTTCTAATGTAAAAATTTATTTATATTTACATTAAGAGTTGTATAGGTCAACAGGAAGATGCATTAAGAAGGATTAAGATAGAGATGCATTCATAAAATTTTGGGATCTGAATTGTCATTGTCTCTAGGACATACTGATGGACCTTTGATTTTAGATAAAGTGTAGTTGACATTTTTTAGCTCTACTTAACCTACATACTATATCATGCCTATGCATAGATACTATGTGTTGGTGTAAATTATGTCTCATAATTATGCTTTACTTAAGTTGACTTAGGATAATGCATTCATTGTAGTTTCCATATGACACTTAGGGAATTGCGCATCTAGGGAAGATGGTTGTAGGAGAAATTCCATCTTTTGTGGTGTTATCTTGTTATCACATTCCATATTTAGTGGATGATCCACCTTTAGTTTAATTATATATTATTTTCTCCTACCTACCCCTCCATACCCTTGTATCTCACTGGGCCACATGTCATATTTGTATGGTCTCATGTTTTGCCTTTATAAGCAGGCTCATCTCCCTTATATAGTCGGACAAATTGCATCTTGGTGAGATTAGAATTTGTTCTTGTCTATTTTTTTCTCTCTTGTGTTTATGTTATTCATTGGCCACTAGATATTGGGTTTCTATAGATAAATTTTCACATGGTATCAAAGACTATAGGGTGCCATGGATAGTCTTGTTTGAGAGAAATTTGATGCAATTTGGGGTTTTGTATTTTAGATATTTCTATTGCAAATTATTGTTAGAGTTTTTTGGGTTGAATCTGAGGTTACCATTGGATTGAGGAGGTTTGAAAAATTCATAATCGCCTTTTGTTTTGTCCAAATCTGACACCCGAGGCCAAATCTAGAGTCGTTTGAAGATGGAGGGTGGTTACCTGATCTAGAAGTAATCTGCAATTTTGGAGCACTTTGGGTCAAATCCAACATCACCATCATGTTCAAAATGCCCAAAAACTGCAAGATCACATATTCATTTATCAAAATTCAAGCATTTTGTTGAAGCTAAAAACAATTTCACCTCCCACCCTTGTTGGGCGATGGTACAGATGCCTGTGTCAGTAGGTACAATCATAAGAATTTTTTTAGGGTAAGCTTTTATTTTATTAATCAATTTTATTTTTTAAACTACATAAAAATGCATTATTTATTTATAGGAGGCGGGGCATTTTTTTTGAATATTTGTTTTTAAAAAAAACTTTTTGTTTAAATCCCGGAGGGGCTTCTACAATATTGTCTAACGGGGCTACCATGGTCTTTGACTATGACAGGAGTGAGGCCTCTACCGACCCCTTTATTATATTTTCTAATTTATTTTTTTTAAATTAAAAATTAAAGACTTTAAATATTTTTAATTTTTTTTGTTTTTTGTTTTAAATATAAAAATATTTGAAAAATTATTAGTTTTTATTATTTAATAATTTTTTTAAATATGTTTAAATAAATGTGTTTTAGGTGAATATTGAAGGCAATACATATTGTGTTGAATTTCATCTTTGAGTATGGAAGTGAATATGAAATTATAGAAAAAGAAACACATAGTACACCAAAGTATTTCATCATATCACTTACTATATGCATAATCATATTTTATCTTTGGTGACATTTTTTTCATAGGTGACATTCATATTGTTAAGTAATTTCAATCTTGGCATAATTTATAATCTAAAACTTGATGATAGATATTTTATTTTTTATTATTATAAATTATGTGAAGATTATTATATGTTTGGATGATGATGTATAGTTTTAATATAGTAGTGAATCATCTTCCTAATTGTATACTTACAATTATATTAGGTGATGGGTTCACATCTCAAATTTTGTGTATTGTTCCTCTTTATTTTTTGTTCCATAATGTTTTTCAACTTTTCCCTATTTTTGGTCATCAATAATAATCAATTTGATAAATCCCATAATTGACCTCATTGAATTTTTTTTTTAGTCATCCTCCATACCTTACAATTTTGTTCCCTTTAATTCATTTTTTTTTTAAATTTGACTTAAGTAGTTTCCATTGGCTCATAATACTTCCCATGTCCCATTTTCTCTCCATTCTACAAGTTAATTGTATGGTGTGTTCTCTATTGACATCTAGTCATTGTATATCGAAAATGAGACGTGAATTTCATATGGATCCTAGTCATCATGCACCCATGTTTCTTCTGCACCATTGACACTAGTTGCCTCACCAATGACCATATTTCAAATTTAGAACAATCATGTGACATCCCAACTTTATTTGATATAAATTTTAATCTATTTTAAATTGAATATAATTATTGTTTTCATTTGAAATTTGGATTGGTGTCTCAAATGGAGTGTTTGGTCAACTAGGAAAAAAAGACATTTAATAAATGACCCTTGCATGTGTTTGTAAACATCTTAACTCAATAGTCTATTTTAAGAAATGCATATAATTACTTTTTTTTGAGTTGACATCTTACATCATGGTTGGAGAGTGGGATTTTTTATCGACAGCTTAAATTATACACCATAAGGTTTTACTTCTAGACTTATAAATGTTAAACACTCAAAATTAACTCATGTTCTCTAGACTTCATATATTGCTTAGTGTGTAGGGTTTAAGACTAGCCAAATTTTTATTGCCTCCTTATTAACATAGTGTCTTCTCATTTAAGGAAGATAAAAGCTATATATAGAGGGAGTATGCAAATGAGGAGGGGAGGTCTAAGAAGGAAGAAATGAGAAGAAAGAGAGAATACTAGGAGACCGAATTGGATTATTCATACCAGGAAGATTATTGAAGGTCATAGGGGTCTATTAAAATTTAAATACATGAGATTTGTTGATGAATCCATAACTTGCATTATTAAATGATCAAGAAGAAAGATTTCTTCACTAGGTAAGGATCTTTGCAATTTCATTCATTTGTATCTATATTTTTGATCTATCAAATTTGAATGCATATTGCCTAGGTTTTGCCTCTTTTTCTTGCATGCAAGTTGTAAGATCTTTTGACCCTTGGCACAATGTTTTGTCTTTGATGTCAAAAAGGTTTGATATTCAGTATTTATCTTTGATATTGGAATGACTCTTTGATATCACTAGTGGCTTACATTCATTGGCATACACTACTTAATTATAGAATGCATGATGATTATCATTGATGGTGTTCCTCACACATTGAATAGGTACACATTATGGATATATCTTTTTCTTACATTAGAATGGTTGGTACAAATGATCACTGATCATTGAACAAGTTATATTATGTTATCTTGGTTTTTTTAATTTTCACAATGGGAGTTCAATATTGTTTTTAAAATAAAGTCTAAAGTATCTTATCACATGCATCTTACTAAGGACTTTAAAGGTGATGGTGTGTTTAAGTCACTTTAAGTGACTAGGAGGCACTATTGAAAGGATTGAAGATGTCAATGACATTTATATTAAAGACATGTTAAAGTGCTTCTAAGATCATTTTTATTTCTATTATTTTGAGGCTCAATTTGAAAGCCCTTAAGAATGGGCTGGGGCATGGGTGAGGTGGTTAGGGAATGACCCGAAGCAACCAAGGTAGGATCTGAGACAATGAGGAATAGCTGAAAAAGATTCATGATAGTTTTTTTATGGTCCAAGGCTAGTAAATGGCATGTTGGTTTTTGATGGCAACATTGACAATTGGTTTGACAAACTATTATAGGTTCTTGACTTTCAGTTTCATTGTATTTTGAAAAGAAAATGAAAAGCTTTATGCATCAGATTTGTTCTATCTTCTGTTAAGGAAGTTGTTTGTTTGAAGAATTTGTTAATTGCATTTGTGTGTAAATGTTTATACATCGATAATTTGTGAAAGGGGTTTGTTAAGAATTATTTTTGTTAAACCCTAGTCAAGGGTCTTCAAAATTTTCAAACCATTGTTCATTATTTGGTATATGCATAAGTGTTATGTATGGTTGTTTGTTTCAGTTAGAACCAAAGTTGATATTTGTAATTAAATCCTTGTATTTGGTGTCACTTTTAAGTTGTTACATTGTATTTGTATATCTTTGTGATTGTAATTTATTAATCCTCTCTCTATGGGTTAATTTTTTAGTTTTAAACTGAAGTTTCTAACCTAAACAAGGATTTGTCATGTCATGCACAATCGTTAAAATTAATCATTGACAAAAAGGGGGGTATAAGTGGTCACTTTTTTTCTTCTTCTGAAAAAAGGTAAACCTGAACTTCAAAGAGATATTTGAAGGTCATGCACTCAAAAATAGGAGCTGAGAAAAAATAAGAATTGTAGTACGTTGAATCTAGTTTCTAAACTACTAAAGTTTTTTAAAATTGGATAAGAATAAGAGGGTCAAACCTCTCTCGCATGAAAATGTGTTCCTGATTTTTTCATAAAAACATAACATAGTTATTTTCATGCGCTGCACAAAATATATTATTGGATCTAGTATTTTGCAAAATACTTTGGTAGGATAATAGGTAAGATTTAGATCTAGAAGTTGTGTATTTTTCTATAATTTTTCATTGAGTATGTTTTCTTTTATGATTTTTTGAAGCGACCGCATCCTGAAAATTTGGTACCTGTTCATGCGCTGGGCATAACTTGCATCAAAATAATCGAAAATGAAATCTTTTTTTTTCTAGATTGAATAGAATCTAGTTTAGAACAATAATATGTAATTTATTTTGAATTTGGTCAAGTATATCACAAGTTATTAAAAAACTAGTAGACGTATGTCTATGAGGACTGTAAAGGCACTAGTAAATAAAATTAAAGTTTACTATGCTAATGTTGTCTAAAAATAGAAAAATTTATATGGTCAGAAAGATGAGAAGACGTGTGAGATTATGGTGGTAATTTTTGAGATACCCACTTTATCATTTGTAAACCTGATGATGATGAAGTCGAGAAATCATCCTGAAAGATGAAAAAACATGTAAAGGGACAAAAATGGAGGGAAAATGGGCTTGCAAACCTTAGGGTCATTTTCCAACCCTCTTACCAAGCCAAGACCCGCACGGGTTCTCATGTGCAAGATAACCCGCTTGGGTTTTGAAAAACAAAAATTACCATTCATAGGGCTACATAACCCATATGGGTTATGTAGAACTAAAATCATCATTTTGAGTTTCACAAAACCCGTATCGGTTATGAAAAACCAAAATTATGGTTTTTCACAAAACCCGTACGGGTTATGAAAAACCATTATTTTGAGTTTCACAAAACCCATACGGGTTATGAAAAATCATTATTTTTATTTTCACAAAACTAGTATGGGTTATGAAAAACATTATTTTGAGTTTCACAAAACCTGTATGGGTTATGAAGACATCAAAATGTATGCTTGTAAACTTAACATATACTACACATATGTATAGACATACATATATAATGTGTTTATGTATGTATATATGCATATCTATAGTTATATATACATATGTTTATATAGATATATGTATATATGTTTGTATACATGCATGTATCTCTTCTTTTCTTCTCTCTCATCTTCCTTTCCCCATCACCATCTATGTCTATTTTTAGCCCTAATTATCCTTCTTGAGTTCTATCTCATCTCTCTCCCCCTTACACTTCTCTCTCTGCTGAGTCTCTCACCCTCTTCTCCTTCTCGTTCTCTTTCTACCTCATCTCTCTCTCTCTCTCTCTCTCTCTCTCTCTCTCCCCTATTATCACCCTCTCTCCCTTCTCTTGCTTTTCCTATCTCTCTCCCTTTCTTCCTATCACCTTCTCTCTGCCTCTCTCTCTCTCCTCGCTTCTCTCTCTCTTTCTCTCCCTCTCTTAATCCTCTTTACACCATCTCTCCCTCTCTCTCTCTCTCTCTCTCTCTCTCTCTCTCTCTCTCTCTCAATCCTATTCTCACCCTCTCTTTCTTTCCCAATGTCTCTCCGTCTCTTCCTATCCTCTCTCTCTCTCTCTCTCTCTCTTTCTCTCTCTCTCTCTCTCTCTCTCTCTCTCTCTCTCTCTCTCTCTCTCTCTCTCTTTCTCTCTCTCTCTCTCTCTCAATCCTATTCTCACCCTCTCTCCCTTCTCTTTCTTTCCCAATGCCTCTCTGTCTCTTCCTATCCTATCCTCTTTGTCTCTAACTCTCTCTCGCTCCCCCCTCCTCTCTCTCTCTCTCAATCCTATTCCCACCCTCTCTCCCTTCTCTTTCTTTCCCTATCCCTCTCCTTCTCCTCCTAATCCCTTCTCTCTCTTTCTCTAACTCTCTCTCCCTCCCCCTCTCCTTATCCTATTCTATCCCCCCCCTCTCTCTCTCTCTCTCTCTCTCTCTCTCTCTAACTCCTTCCCCCTCTCCTTATCCTATTCTATTGCTCTCTTCCTACCCCTACTCTCTCTCTCTCTCTCTCTTAATCCTATTCTCACGCTTTCTCCCTTCTCTTTCTTTCCCTATCTATGTTCCTCTCTTCCTATCCCCTTCTCTCTTTGTCTCTAACTATCTCTCCCTCCCCCTCTCCTTATCCTATTCTATCTCTCTCTTCCTACCCCCTACTCTCTCTCTCTAACTCTCTCTCCCTCCCCCTCTCCCTATCATATTATCTCCCTCTCTTCCTATCCTTCTCTCTCTCTCTCTCTCTCTCTCTCTCTCTCTCTCTCTCTCTCTCTCTCTCTCTCTCTCTCTCTCTCTCTCTCTCTCTCTCTCTCTCTCCTTTCTCTGTCTCTAACTCTCTCTCCCTCCTCCTCTCTCTCTCTCTCTTAATCCTATTCTCACCCTCTCTATGTTCTCTTTCTTTCCCTATCTCTCTCCCTCTCTTCCTATCCCCTTTTGTCTCTGTCTCATTATCTCCCTCCCTCTCTCTCTCCCTCTCTCTCTCTCTCTCTCTCTCTCTCTCTCTCTCCTTCTTTCTCTATCTCTAACTCTCTCTCCCTACCCCTCTCCTTATACTATTCTATCTCTCTTCCTACCCCCTACTCTCTCTCTCCCTCCTCCTCCTCTCTCTCTCTCTCTCTCAATCCTATTCTCACCCTCTCTATGTTCTCTTTCTTTCCCTATCTCTCTCCCTCTCTTCCTATCTCCTTTTCTCTCTCCCTCTTTCCCTCTCTCTCTCTCTCTCTCTCTATCTCTCTCTCCCTCTTAATCCTATTCTCACCCTCTCTCCCTTCTCTTTTTTTCCCTATCTCTCACCCTCTCTTCCTATCCCCTTCTCTCTCTATCTCTAAATCTCTCTCCCTACCCCTCTCCTTATCCTATTCTATCCCTCTCTTCTTACCCCCCCTCTCTCTCTCTCTCTCCCTCTGTTTATCGTATTCTCACCCTCTCTCCCTTCTCTTGCTTTCCCTATCTCTCTCCCTCTCTTCCTATTGCCTTCTCTCTCTCTCTCTCTCTCTCTCTCTCTCTCTCTCTCTCTCTCTCTCTCTCTCTCTCTCTCTCTCTCTCTCTCTCTCTCTCTCTCTCTCTTCCTCTCCCTTTATTAATCCTCTTTACACCCTCTCTCTCTCTCTCAATCCTATTCTCACCCTGTGTCCCTTCTCTTTCTTTCCCTATGTCTCTCCCTCTCTTCCTATCCTCTCTCTCTCTCTCTATGTCACTTCTCTTTCTTTCCCTTTGTCACTCTCTCTCTCTCTCTCTCTCTCTCTCTCTCTCTCTCTCTCTCTCTCTCTCCCTCCCTCCCCCCTCTCTCTCTCAATCCTACTCTCTCTCTCTCTCTCTCCTCTCTCTCTCCACTTCCTCTTTGGTTCATAGTGGTACATAACTCGTACGCGTTATGCAGAACTAAGGCCAAAACTTCTAGTTTTGCATAACCAGTACGGGTTATGAGAAATTTTTCCTCAAAACCCATATAGGTTTTGAGGAACTTGTTTTTATTATTATTAAATATAATATTCCTCAAAACCCATACAAGTCAAGATAGGAATACTTCATACTTTTATATGTCAAGATACATATACTACTATGTTGTATTTTAATCTAATTTTACCTTTGAGTCTTAGGTGATGCAAGACCAGAGGTTATACTTGATTGAAACAGAGTTGATAGTCTTTGACTGAAACTAAAATGAGTGTTGGAAAGTGATAGAAAAGTTGGTGAGGCATTAGAAAGTCTATTGAGGAATTGAAAAAGAGTATTAGTGAGATAGCACTAACAGTGAGACATACAAACTACCAGTGAGGCATTGTAGAAAAAATATTTCAAATAATCTACTGAGGCAATTTTTGAGTGTTTTTCTCCCCAAGGAGGATTTCCACTCATGACATCTCATTGTGTTATATTCTTGTGTATGTTTTTACTTATATTGTTGTCTATTTTATTTGCTTCATATTGCTCGAATAGTCAAAGTTGAAAAAGTATTTAAAAAATGAAAACTTGTGTATGAACATTGATTCACCCCCCCCCGCCCCCCTCAGTGTTCATTGTACTCCAACAAGTGGTATCAGTTTCAAACCTTGTTTGGAGTAAACATAGGTGATTCTTGATTGTGGAGTACTTGTTATGGCTAAGTGCAAAAGAAACAAAAGTTAAAAGAAAAACACTTGTGTCAAGTCTAGTGAAGTATTGTCTCAAAAAAGTCTTTACTAGTTGATTCTATAAGTGTTAATAAGAAAAACCTGGTAGAAGGAAAAATGTTGAATATAGAACTTGATAAATTCATAGTGAATATGAATGAATCAGATATAGAAGAGTGTGTTAGTCATCCTGAGGGAGTAATTTATTTTGAGGTAGAACTTATAAATCCACTCTAGCTGAAATTAAGGGATTCAAAAAGGTAAATCGAGACTTAGAAAAGAGACTTCAAGAAGAAAGGGAGTTTAAGGCTACAACTTTTTTAGCCCTTGAGAATGTAGGAAAAAATATCACAGATTGTAAAGATCAACTTGAAGAGGTCAAGAGAAAAGAAGAAGAAGCCAAGAGAATAGTAGTAATCACTAAGTCAGATTTGGAAACTAAAACAAATGAGTGTCAAAATATTGAAGGTGAAATAGTTTCTTTGAGTAAAGAATTTGAAAACTTCAAGTTTCACAAATTTGAGAAAGGTACTAATGTGCTAAATAACATGTTGAGAAATCAAAAGAGTTACAAGGATTGTCTTGGTTTAGGATATGAAATAGGAGAAAGCTCAAAGTTCAGAAAAAATACTAAGTAGAAAATAGATTTATTTAATTGGTTTAAAAGATAAAATGAAGAGAAGGAACCATTAACAAGTGAAGCTACTCAAGATGATAAGAAGAATAACAGTCAAGGACAACATTCATCTGCTCCAAAAAGTGAAGAAAATAAGAAAGTAGAAGAGAAAGTTGTTGATGTTGGAAGAAGTAGAACAAATAAATCTTCACAACCTTCATTTATTAGATAGAGTCATTCAATGAGGTACAATTACTCTCATTTTCATGGTTACTATTACTCATGTCATTCTGATAGTCATAGAGATAGAGATTGTAGTTATACAAGAAGATGTTATAGTTTTACTTCCTATTAATATTTATTCATCTATTAAGCAAGAAAATAAAACAAATAAAAGTATATTTTCATCTCTCTCTACTTGCTGCAATCTCTTAGATGAAATGAAATTTTCGTTGAAAATAATATATTTCTTAAGTAGTATTGAGAGGTTGTTTTCCAAATTATAGATAATGTGAAAGCTAGTGAATCTAGGAGTTTCTAAACTAGAATGCAATATTTCTATTTTGATAAAACTCCTAGTTTAAGTTTTTATTCTATTGGCAAACTTAGTCTCAAGAAATTTTTTAATTTTTACAATCAACATTACTCTATTAATGTACAGTTGAAATGTAGTTGAAGAGGTACAATATATAAATATGTTTTTTGTGCTACTAAACATTAGTGCAGATATTAGATAAGAAAAATAAATCTTATTACAAGAATAGAAAATGAAACTTTGCATTTTTTGTTTTATATTTCATAACATTTAGTTAATAAATTGAAATAATTTAAGAGTTGTATATTTAAATGAAATATTAGGAAATAAAGAGATAATATTTTGAGAGCTGAGTATTCAAGCTCTCTATTTTATTTTGGGCTTTGAAAGGAGGAAGGATCTCCATGGAAGGGAGTCATCCTCTCTTTCCCATTTCCCCTTTCGTATCTCCTTATTTAGTATACAATATAGAAACTATAAGCCTTAAAAAAAAGGGAAATACATTTGTATCTTTAACATAAAACAAATTTGTTTATGTCATAAACAAAAGACTCAGATCTAAAATGGGTCTACAACATTTTACAAACTTGTATGTATATATCCATATGTATACATATAAATGCATATGAATAATTTAGCGCATTATAAATCTGCAACTTATTATGCTAAAAATAGATTAAAATAGAACCTCATATTGAAATAGAACATCTAACTATTGTATTTTACCAAAGTGTTAAAATATGTAAATATATACATATAAATATATATATTTATATTGAACCCTCCAATAGATTATTCTGAATATAGAAACCTTGTGTAATCATCATATACCTGCATATATGTATATACACATATATATACCTATTAGATTTATCTTGTATTAGCTAATAATTATTTATTTAATTATTAGTCTTTTATACTCTATGCTTAAGATAAACTTAGACATTTACTAATATTGTAGGTATTTAATAATTATTATGATTATTAAATACTCATTATCCCTTTAGGGTTTCTTTAGGGTTGCACATATTTAAGGTTGCACACCTTTAGCGTTGCTAATATCCTTTTATAAAGATTGTATTGTATTTTTTTAACTAATTCCCTCTCTGAATGATAATCTTTTTCTTCAGAGCCATTATTTCTTTTTTGCCTTCATTCTTCTCTTGTGATAGGTATTTTTCTTGCAGTTGTTCTTCGGATCTCTGAAGTTGTATTTCTCAACTTCATCATGGTATCACGGCCTAGATCTATTGCTTCTTGTTCTTGACTTTTCAGAAGATTTTTTTGAGGAGGATTTCAAGCTTTTTCAAAGCTTTTTTATTGGATCTAGGGTAGCTATTTTGTTTCTGATCATTTTGGGCTCAAACGGACCTCACCAATGAGCTCAAAACTCCCAAAACCCCCCCATTTCCATATAAAATTGACAAATTTGAGTTCTAGACATTTTTTTTGGTATTGCCTTTTTTGGCAGGAATTTCAAGAAATTCATCAAAAAAATCATTAATTTTTTCTAGAGCAGCCTGGTCTGAAAAAAGACCTCACTGTTGGCTTTTGAAGGGCATTTCCAATCATTTTGATATATAATTCGACCTATTTCGGTGAGAAGGACATCTGGGTCATGATTTTTTCATTGGCATGCTTGATGAGACACAAAAATCCGTACGACTGTACCTGCAAATGCATCAAAAAAAGAAATTGTTTTTTTACCCTATTTATGCCCTAAAAGAGGGTTTTTTTTCATTTTGTCATAACTTGGTCATACGAAAGCCTTTTTCCAAAAAAATTATATTGTCGAAAAGTTCTTTTCGATCTCTCTTCTGATTTGCAGGTTTGATCTTCTGATTTTTATTTTTTGATTTTTTTTTTGTTGTCAAAGCTATAAGCTCCTTTTTGTACTCTAGGAGACATTACTTGAGCATCTAAACTCCATTTTTCAAAAAATTTATATTGTTGGAAAGTTTGTTCTGTGCACTTTCCAGTCATATGAGTTTTCTTTCCAGAGTCTACTCCAAGTATATTTTATTCAGATTTTTTTTCAGCACTCTGGTGAATATCTTGGATGTTTCAGATCCTGGGATCTCTTTCTTTAAGTAGGATGTCTCATCTTTGGCTGTTCTTTTTGTGCTTCCAGCTTTATGTCTCTTCTTATCATTGTAGACATTTTTTTGTAAGCATTTTATTTATGCAAATGCACTGAGATAAAGTGCCACTATGCACTATATACTTGGGATCTTGCACATCTTGTGCCTTATTGTACATGCACTACATTATAAAGTGCCATGGGGTTTGATGTTTACATTTATTTGCCATCTACGTTTGTCACATGAGTGTTCCTTCCATGAAATTAGACTCATGATGTGTGTCAAGTGAGTGTTTCTTCCATGACACTATGTACTTTCTCTACACCTTCGATGTTCCTTATTCTTCATCATGCAGTTCTTGTTGTCCATCTTTTTCAGTGAACCTGTCCCTCTCCCTTGTCAGCATTATGGGGGGGTTTCTCCTGTTGTTCTAATACTTCCTTGGTTTGTTGGATCAAATCTTCATGTTTTAGTGTTTTATGCCATCCGTATCTTTGAGTTCAGTTGTTTACCTTTGTTTGCCATTTGATTCGAGTAGTTTTATTTTAGGGAACTCATGCAGATTGCAGTCTTCTCTACCTGATCATCTTCTCTTTCAGAGTAGGTTCTTCAGATCGACAATTATTCTTCGAAAGTGTTTGCAGGTTCTTCATGCTTCAGTGATTCTCTTGTATTCATCTCTTTTTGGAGTAGAGTTTTCTTCTCATGTGGTTTTATCTATTTCTCTGCTTCATAGAGATTTGGTTGTGATTGGGTACCTCATCTGGCTTTAATGTCGGGACCCAAATTATTTTTCTTCTTCATGTAGTTGCATTTTACTTTCATGAATTTAGTTTTTTAGCTACTCCCTAAGTTCATCTTAAGGGGGGGTGTTAGAGTTATCTTGTATTAGCTAATAATTATTTATTTAATTATTAGTCTATTATACTCTACGCTTAACCTAAACTTAGTCATTTAATAATATTGTAGGTATTTAATAATTATTCTAATTATTAAATACTCATTATCCCTTTAGGATTCCTTTAGGGTTGCCCATATTTAGGGTTGCACACCTTTAGGTTTTCTAATATCCTTTCATAAAGATTGTATTGTACTTTTTTCACTGATTCCCTCTCTGAATGATAATATTTTTCTTCAGAGCCATTATTGTTTTTTTACCTTCATTCTTCTCTTGTGATAGGTATTTTTCTTGCAGGTGTTCTTGGGATCTCTGAAGTTGTATTTCTCAACTTCTTCATATACATATAAATATATATGTATGTTTATATATATATATACTTTTCATACTAAAGAAACTGCTGCTAAAAAGAATCTTATTGAAGAAAACTAAGGTTAATGGCCTCTATACTGTGTATATACATATATTTATGTATATACATATATATACATATATATGCATACATCATACATACATACATACATACATACATACATTTTTATATATATATATATATATACGTATACATATACATATATATGTATATGTATATGTATATATATATATATATATATATGTATGTATACATACATATATACATATGTATACATATATATATATATATATGTATACATATGTATATATGTATGTATGTATATATATATATATATATATATATATATATATATATAGATATATATATATATATATATATATATATATGAAGAGGGTAAGTGCACAAAGATGGTGGTCAAAAAGGGGGATATAAGTGGACACTTTTTTTATCTGAAATCAGGTGAACTTGGACTTGGAGGCAAAATTTGAAAGTCATCCACTCAAGATATGAAGATAATCAAAGAACAAATATTGTAGTACTCTAAATCTATTTCCAAACTACTAAACTTTTATTGGGTAAGATTAAGGGGGTCAAATCCTTCATGCACGAAAAAATTACCTTGATTTTTTCTGAAAAACATAACATAGTATCTGACGTGCACATCAAAAAAGTCATAGTTAGATTTAATATTTTGACAAATCCTTTGGCAGAAAGATAGTTAAGAGTGAGCACTAGAAGATCTATATTTTTTTTGTATGATTTTTCTAATCGAGCACATCCTGAAAATTATGTACATGTTTGTGCACAAAGCATAAGTTACACTAAACAAATCGAAAATACAATTTTTTTTTTTTAAATTGTAAAGAATCAAGTGCATTACAATAATATATAATTTTTTAAAAATTTGGATAAGTATATCAAAAGTTATTAAAAAAATTGTCCACCTATGTCTGTAAGAACTATGGAGACACTCGTAAAAGAAATTGAATAATAATATATTATTGTTGTCCAAATTGAAAAAAAATTATATGGTTAGAAAGCTTAGAAGATGGGTGAAAATATGGTGGCAATTTTAGAAATACCCACTTGATGAAGTGTAAACCTGATGATGACAAAGTCGATAAACCAAGTTCATAAAATAAAATATGTCAAAAATGAGAAAAATGAAGGGAAATCAAACTTCCAAACCGTAACTTTGTCATCCAGGCCTATTTCCAAGCCTAAATCGTCAAAAGCGCGTACAAGGTACTTATGGCATAAGCAATGCGTACGCACTATTGTATAATATGATATTCTATATATAATGTGTATATACATATAATATATGTAATATATAATATATGTATATACATATAATATGTGTATAATATAATATATATATAGGTATATATATATAATATATTAAACATATATACACATGTAAGTGTATTGTCTCCCCCTCTCAAATGCATACAAGGTGCCTCTCTCTCTCTCTCTCTCCCTCCCTCCCTCCATACCCCATCCCTCCCTCTCTCCCCTTATCCCTTCCTCCATACCCCATCCCTCTCTCTCTCTTTCTCTCTCCCCTTCTCCCTTCCTCCATACCCCATCCCTCTTTCTCTTCTTCTCTCCCTCCCTCCCTCCATACCCCACTACAATTGTGTCTGCACTTCTATAGAAGTAAGTGAATTTATTTCTTTTCTGCAACTTCCTATTTGATTTTTATCATGTATGCTCTCCTAAGAAAATTAACTAATGGATTTGTATGTGTATATTGAATAGGAGGAATAGGGTTTGAAATTGAACCACGGGTGTATTACCATGACAAACAAGGAAACCTGTAGCAATATTATTCTCAGATGTGTTTTTAATGAGCAGAGAAGATGTGGAAAATAGTGTCAAAAAAGCAACATGATGAGTCAGAGTACCTACAATATGTTTTTCAAAAGGAAACAACAAGTAGGAAGAGAAAGAGGGAGAGTAACATAGATGATGTCCTATAGAATGATAGTGGTGGGTATGCGAGAGTTCCCATGTTGTTACACAACACTTGTCACCTAAAGAAATTAAAGTTTGTTGTATACATGGCAGTGGTAGTATATGATGATCATCACTTGTCAAACAGCTTGGAACAGTACATACCCATGAAAGAAATCAAGTGTGTAATTCCTATAGTCACAATCGAGATCAGTCTTATAACCTTGCAAATTTGATAGCATCATATGTCTTAAAACTTAGGCAGTACTCTTAGGGTTAGGTCAAGCTCTTACACTTGCTTTTTAGAGAAGCCTCGTTGTTTGTTTGCTTGGAGTCTCGATGACTGATCGATTTGTGTGTGTATATTGAATAGGAGGAATAGGGTTTGAAATTGAACCACGAGTGCATTACTATGACAAACAAGGAAACCTGTAGCAATATTCTTCTCAAATGTGTTTTTAATAAGCAAAGTAGATGTGGAAAATAGTGTCAACAAAGCAACATGATGAGTCAAAGTACCTGTAATATATTTTTCAGAAGGAAACAATAGGTAGGAAGAGAAAGAGGGAGTGTAACATAGATGATGTCCTATAGAATGATAGTGGTGGGTATGCAATGGTTCTCATGTTGTTACACAATGCCTATCACCTAAAGAAATTAAAATTTGTTGTATGCATGGCAGTGGTAGTATATGATGATCATCACTTGTCAAACAGCTTGGAACGGTACATACCCATGAAAGAAATTAAGTGTGTAAATCATATAGTCACAATTGAGATTAGTCTTATAACCCTGCAAATTTAATAGCATCATATGTTTCAGAACTTAGGCAGTAATCTTTGGTTTAGGTCAAGCTCTTACACATTCTTTTTAGTGAAGCCTCATTGTTTGTTCGCTTGGAGTCTCATTATATGATGTTCTATTCATAACTTTAAATTTAATATATCATTTTATTAGCCCACCATATGACCCCTTGGGTATCATTAGAGGTCATATTGTTTCCTAAGAGGTCATATGGTGTCTTGTGACCCCTTAAGACCCCTTGGGACACCAATGACCCATAATAATACCATATGGTGTTCTAAAGGGTCCTATGGTGTTCTATGACCCCTTAGGACACCATTTGGTGTCGTTATAGGTCTTATGGTGTGCTAAGGGATAATATAGTATCATGTGACTCTTTAGGACACCCTATGATCCCTTAGATGTTATTAGGGGTCATATTATGTTCTAAGGGTCATATTGTGTCCTAGATTTGATATCTCTTCCTCTCCCTCTGTCCCCACTCCTTCTTCTCTCCCTATCTCCCTCTCCCTCTCTCTCTCTCTCTCTCCCCTTCTCCCTTCATCCATACCCCATCCCTCTCTCTCTTGCTCTCTCCCTATCTCCTTTCATCCATACCCCATCCCTCTTTCTCTTCCTCTCTCCCTCCCTCTTTCTCTTCTTTTGTAATTCATATAGTCACAATTGAGATTAGCCATATGGTGTCCTATGTCCTTTCTCTCTCCCTCCTTCCCTCCCCCCTCTTCTCCCCCTCTCTCCCTCCCTCTACCTCTCTCCCTCTCTCTATCTTCCCTCTCCCTCTCTCTCTCTCTCTCTCCCTCTATCTCCCTCTCCCTCCTTCCCTCTCTCTCCCTCTCCCTCCATCCCTCCCCAATCTTCTCTCCCTCTCTCCCTCCCTCTACCTCTCCCCCCTCTCCCTCTCTCTTCTTCTCTCCAACCCTCCCCCCTCTTCTCTCCTTCTTTCCCTCCATCTACCTCTCTCCCTCTCTCTACCTTCCCTCCCCCCTCTCTCTCACCCTCTCTCTCCCTCTCTGTCCTTCCCTCTCTCTCCCTCGCCCTCTCTCTCCCTCTCCCTCCTTCCCTCCCCACTCTTCTCTCTCTCTCTACCTTCCCTCCCCCATCTCTCTCTCTCTCCCTCTCTATCCCTCTCCCTCCTTCCCTCTCTCTGTCCCTCTCCCTCTATCCCTCTCCCTCCTTCCCTCCCCGCTCTTCTCTCCCTCTACCTCTCCCGTACTCTCTCTCTCTCTCTCTCTCTCTCTCTCTCTCTCTCTATCTCTCTCTTCCTCCATACCCCTTCTTCTCTCCCACCCTCCCCCCTCTTATCTCCCTCTCTCCCTCCCTCTACCTCTCTCCCTCTCTCTACCTTCCCTCCCCACCTCTCTCCCTCTCTCTCCCTCTCTCTCCCTCCTTCCCTCTCTCTCTCTCCTTCTCCCTCTCTCTCCCTCTCCCTCCTTCCATCCCCTCTCTTCTCTCCCTCTCTCCCTCCCTCTATCCCTCCCCCCTCTCTCTCCCTCTCCCTTCCCCCTCTCTCTCTCTCCCTCTCCCCTCTCGTCTCCCTCTCTCCCCCTACTCTCCCTCTCCCTTTCTCTACCTTCTCACTCTCCCTCCCCCCTCTTTCTCTCTCCCTCTCTCTCTCCCTCCCCTCTCTCTCCCTCTCCCCTCTCCTCTCCCTCCCTCCCCCCTACTCTCCCTCTCCCTTCCTCCATACCCCTTTTGTCTGCCACCCTCCCCCCTCTTCTCTCCCTCTCTCCCTCCCTCTACCTCTCTCCCTCTCTCTACCTTCCCTCCCCTCCCTCTCTCTCCCTCTCTCTCTCTCCCTCCTTCACTCTCTCTCTCCCTCTCCCTCTCTCTCCCTCTCCCTCATTCCCTCCCCCCTCTTCTCTCCTTCTCTCCCTCCCTCTACCTCTCCCCCTCTCTCTCCCTCTCCCTGCCCCCTCTCTCTCTCCCTCTCCCCTCTCCTCTCCCTCTCTCCCCCCTACTCTCCCTCTCCCTCTCTCTACCTTCCCTCTCTCTCTCCCCCCTCTCGCCCTCTCTCTCTCCCCCTCTCCCTCCTTCCCTCTCTCTCCCTCTCCCTCTCCCTCTCCCTCTCCCCCTCTCCCCTCTCCTCTCCCTCCCTCCCCCCTACTCTCCCTCTCCCTTCCTCCATACCCCTTTTTCTCTCCCACCTTCCCCCCTCTTCTCTCCATCTCTCCCTCCCTCATTCCTTTCTGGCCCCCTCCTCTCTCCCTCCACGCTACTCTCCCCCCCCCCCCTCTCTCTCTCTCTCTCTCTCTCCCTCCCTTTTTATTGACATTTTTTGTACTACCAATAGCACATACAGGGTACTAAAACTATTAGTTCACTGCCTTGCCATATCTTTTTAAAGTCAAAGGAGCGCGTACGGGGTACTTATTACTTGTACTGATCCCATTATTTGTTACCCTGCAATAACATTTTTTAGGCTTAGGAGCGCGTACACACTACTTATTAGTCTAGAATGGGAAAAAAGAATACCATTGGGCTTGTCAACATTTTATGGACTAACAACATGTACGCGGTTATTAATGTAGCATGTATGCAGTTTATAGACATAGTTTTAGTTGCCCAAGAGCTTCAACGACCTCAAAAGAAGTTTTTGAGGTCGCTGAAGGCTCCACTGGAACTGTGTCTGCACTTCTATCACTATTTTATACATAGAAGTAAGTGAATTTTTTGTTTTTGCATGATTTCAAATGATTGAATTGTTGTTCTTATTAGTTTTTGTCAATAGTATTGTGATTGTTTAATAGCTTGATTCCAAAAAATAGTGATAAGATGCATATTTATGGTTATTTGTTTGTTTATGAACTTTTGTTTACATATATATGTAATATGATTCTATTTAGGACAACTGATATAAACCATGGGAAAGAACAAGCGAAGAACAATGGAAGAATGAGAGGCTCAAAAGGAAAGACAAAGGTAGCATATGAAGAAATTGTGTGACATAAGAACAATGGGAGAAGAAAGTATGTCATCCTCAACATCTCAATTCGATTTACCAAATGAATATAATGCACCTAATGCAATTGAAGAAGAGACATTTGATTTACCATTTGAACCTAATGCAATTGAAGAAGATGGCACATTGAATAATCAATTAAATCATGAGCATATTACACCTTCTTTACTTGATGAATTGAATGTACATAATGCACTGATGTTAACACCTTCTAGAATCATTCGTAGGAAACCAAAGTATCTAATTGACATTGATGAGAATATATTGAGGTCAATGCCCAATAAGATGAATGAACAAACTTGTAGGAGAATGGTTAAAAGAATATGGCAAAACTATTTTAATAACTTAAATCAAATCGCAAGATGTCAATTAATTGTTCAAATGATTAAAAATTTGAATTTTAGAGAGACAATGAAAATTCTAGGTCTAAGATCATCTGAAAGTAATAGTGAAAGAACTATTGTGAGAAATCTTTTTGATGCATATCAAGCTATTGGTTCAAAATCATGTACTAAAGATTCTAATGCTACTCGACGTGTCATTACATTAACCATAATGAGCAAGAAAATAAAAAAAGATCGTTTGATAAGAAAAACAAGTAAGTCATTAAATGTTAGTAGAACAACATTAAGTAAAGCATTAAAGAGGTGGGAAAAATAGAGGAACCTAACAATAATTCTCTTTGGGCATTCTTTGATAGACTACCATGCAAAAACAAGGTTGTTGTTGATGCACTAAAAAAATTAATTGAAAATTTTTGACATGAAAACACATGAGTTTCGCCAAACCAAAGAGATGTTGTTAGAAGGCAAATTGGGTCTACAAATCATGAGCCACATGCCAAACACTATTTGGATATGACTCAAACTAAATTTTATGAAATATTCCTTCAAAATTTTCCTCAAATAAGAATTTCTCAAAGATTTTTTGAAGTGGCAAAACCTTTTTATATTAAGATTAATCATGTATGCACCACGTGTTGTTGTAGGATGCATATTGAATTTTCCATGCATTATGATATTTTTCATCATATTTGTTCTACTTTGCACACTAGCGATGTATTGCAAGAATGTAATATACAAGCACTTCCTAAGTCGGTAAGAGAATTTATTTCAAGTGTGCTATGTAATAGACATGATGGTTGAATTTACTATAAGATGCCTTGTTTGGAAGGTTCTTATGCTATATGTGGTGGTTTGCAATGTTTACCAAGATGCGTACATTTGGAGAGTACACATGAAATTGGTACGGAACTAGTTTCTTTCGGAAAATAAAAGACAATCACATATGGAGTTAAAGATGGAAAAGATTTGAATTGATGTGAGCTAGTGAAAAATGATATATGTGTAGCTCAATTTATGAAAATGTTTCAAGAGAAACTAGTTTATGAGTACATAACGCATACACATAGAGCTTGATGGTTAGATGAGAAATTCAAGTTATGTAAGGACACATTTCCTCTTGGTACCATTGTCTCTATCATTGATTTTGCTGAAAATTATACACTACAACCTCAAAATGAAATGCAATCCATGTATTATCACTCTACACAAGTTTCTATTTTTGTACACATATCATTCATGCATGGAGATGATAGCACAAAGGAGGTTAGAAAGGTTGTAAGATAGTATCACTTCTATATAAGTGATGATCATACTCATTCATTGGAGTTTGTACAATGATGATTTAAAGTTTTATATGATAGTTTAAGGGAAAGGAACATATGATACAACTGACACTTAATATGGCTAGATAATTGCATTGCACAATTCAAGAATGCAAGGATGTTTTATTGGTTACAAGGATACATATGACAAGTGGTGTACAAATTTTTTGGAATTTCACTGAGGCTGGACATGGTAAGGGAGAGCACGATGGTGCAGGAGCATGTGTGAAAAGATCCCTGGCTAGGGAAGAATTGAAGTATGAAGGTGGTGCTGAGTTGATAGATGCAAAAAAAATTGTGCGATGGTGTAAGTCTATAATGGGTCCAGGTAATCTAGGTATGTTAATGGTTCGTAGATATTTTTGGTTGATCACTGAATCTTGTTGGGTGAATATTTTGTTACCAGTGTACTGATGACAAAATATATAATTCACATAAAGCTATTCTGAGAAATTAATCTCTCCTCTCATCAAGGGGAGGTTCCCTATGAAATTTCTCCTCTAATTAATAAGAAATTAAAGTTGTTGGTTGGTGTTGGGCATATAGCTCTCTTTTTTCAGAGTTTATGTATTCTCCCTTCGCCTGGTTACAATTTCTCTATCTCTTTAGATACTTAAAGAAAATAACTACGAATCTAACAAACGACACCAGGAGTTACTATTAAGTAGCACAAAGTCTCCTTGAAAGTAACACTAACTGAAACTGATTATTACAAATCAAACAATTAGAAACTTATCTTGTAGCTCAAAGTATTCAACTATAAATTTCTAATCCTTTAAACTACAAGTAATTGAAACAATACAAAGTTTACCACTAGTTACTTAATTTATCAGAAGGTTTCCCAAATATGTTAAGAGAACACAGTCTAGTTGCATGATTTAGGAGCTCTTTAACTCACATAAAAATATCTTCAAGATCAAAGAAATAAAGAACATATATATTCAGTGGACATAGGAACATTAAATTATATAAACAATTTTCTTGATACAACACAAAGTTTGAGATCAACAAAATTGTTTTCTTTATTTGCTTTGATAGAATTTCCACCACAAAAGCCCAAAGTCTTAGTTGGGATAAAAATTCTGTAGAATTTTGCTAAGCATGAAAAAGATAAATATTTACAAATGAGGTCCTCCTTATATAGGAAAATAAGTTGAGAAAAAGGTGGGCACAGTTGACTTATTCAACTGCACAGTCCCATTTTCTACAACTACAACATAAAGAAAACATGCAGCTGCATAAAAATTGATAGCATCTATTGATGAAACTGCATAAAGAAAAGGTGCCAAAAGGGGTCACTTCATTCTTCATTCTCCTCCTCATTGGATTTCTAAAAATATTCAAACTTAGCCAGGATAGCTTTCATCTCTTCTTCGTTCAACATCGGGGTAGAACTCGTGATCACTCAGACATAGGAAATTGCATCTTCAATCTTTACCTATTTTTTTTTAACATCCTTCAGCATGGATGCGAGGACTTCAAAACTAACCTGGATCTCTAACAGCTTATCAAATGTATCAAGTGAGAAATCTTGTCCTGTGTAGTGATCCATAAAAGAAAGGAATTCCTACATGATAACTTTAGCAGTAACAAGATTCTGATTGCCATCATATAAATAACAAGAAAGATCAGCAACTTTGGCAAAAATGAGATCAACCTCGTCATCACCTTCTTTCTTCTCTTGGTCCAGTTCCGCAATCATTAACCTTATTGTCTGTTGCTTATGAGACAATAAAGACAAGAATTGGATGTACTTCTCCCTTGTGGGAATTACCTTATTTTCAACAAGGACATCTATCTTGAAGTCCTCTATTTTGCTCCAAAAGGTAGTACTTTTCACAACTTCCTCAATCTCTTGTGATAAAGAGGTTTTGAGTCCTTGCATCTAACTCTGGATTACTTCATAATCTGACAATAGTCCCACTGTTGAACTCAGAAGATGAGAGCCTTCTGACCTTAGCCATGAAATCCACTCATCAATCACTTAGCCTTTAGCTCCCACCTGATCAATCTTCTTTAAAGCTTCAGTATCTATTCAGGATCCTATGGGTTCAATTTCTTGAGAAGATTGTGTGACCTTTCAAAGAACATTGGTCAATTATTCACACTTTTGCTTCAAGATATTTTTCTCGTCCCTCTCCTAATCCAATCTCCTCAACAAATAATTAAAGGTTGTCTGTGAATCCAATTTAACACTCTCATGGGTTTCCACCCCAAGCTCTATGACCTGCATGGTATAATCTTCAGATTGTATGTTGCCTTTGTCCTTATCTGACGATGGCACCATAACCTCAACATACTTTCTCTTAGTAGATGGGTCTACTACCACTCGAGATACTATCTTTGGCTTCTTTGTTCCCTTAGGCTTTGGAGGAACCAAAAGCTCAAAGTAAGACTCATTTGGAGAAATTACCTATTTTTTCCATTTAGGGGCCACTACTTCCATCCAAGGGGGTAATTCTGGATTGGTCGATGGAGTAGTAGCTCCTTGTTGATTTTGAGTTGAAGTTTCGGGAGCAGGTTGACTAGAGCTTGGAGCAGTTATGAGTGTTATTGATGGCACCGATATTTAAGTATCTAGTGGAATATTTGCTACCGCTGACACCTCTTCAGTTACAGATGGGAGAGTTGAAGGCGCCGTGAATGCAACTTGTTGGTGTAAATAATTATTCATCATGGATATTATTACACTTTACTTAAGTTTACTTAGGAAATACATTTCATAGTAGTTTGGGTATGAGACACTTGGGTGTTTGTGCCACATTGGGATAGTGTGTAGGAGAAATTCCACCTTTTATGGTGTTGATCTTGTTGTTACACTCCACATTCAGTGGGTGATCCACCTCATGTGGACTATTATATTATTTCTCCTACCTACCCACACCTATTTCCTACCTACCCTTGTTTCTTATTGAGCCACATGTTATGTTTGTGTGCTCACATATCCCTAGCCTTGCCTATATAAGCAAGCTCATCTACATTGTATGTAATTGACATTATTGATCATTTTCTATTGATGAGAATACAGTTTATTCTTGTCTTATATTGTGTCTCTATTTTGTACATTTCATTGAGCTCTTGATCTTGGCAAAATCTCACATGGTATTAGAGCAATTGAGGCTTCATTGATTCATCTTGAAGAGGCATTATTGCAACGTCAAGACGCAGATCTGAGGAGCATCATCTTTTGGAGGCATCCTAGACCAGATCCGACCCCACCATTGTGTCCAGAAGGTCGTTTCCATGAATTTTGGTTATAAAGTCGGCCTATTTTGGTGAGAAATTTTTTTTTGCCAAATTTGCTATTATTGTACAGATTTCTAAATTTTTTATTAATTTTTGAAAAAAAAAAAAAATTATTTTCTGAAATTTTTTTTCGAAAAAAAAAAAAAAAAAAAATCAGCAAAAAAATTAAAAAAAAAGTTTTTTTTTGCATTTTTGGGGGGTCCGTAGACCCCCCCATACCCGCAGTACATAGGTTGCAGCTCGTACCTACCGGACTCTGCAGGTCTGTTGTACCCGCACTGTGTACCCGCCGTCGCCCGTGCCTGTACCCGTCGTCGCCTGCGCCGGTACCTGCCATCCACATCGCCACCGCCACCGTGTCGGCTCCTCCTAACATCGGCCCCCGTCCTCAGTTCTCGGCCCGCCGCCGGCCCTCTTGGCACCGGGCCCGCCGGTCTCTACCGCCTTCGGTAGCGCCTCCCTCCCCGGCGGTCAACTAAACAGGAGGACCCGTATCCGCCACGTGGCAGGCGGCCACTGGCCCATGGGTAAAACCTGTACACTCAGTCATCTGCCACGTCATCTGCCACGCAAAGCTGCCCAGTTAGCAAATCCGTACGGTACGGCCTGCATAGTCACCTGCCCAGTCAGTAGTCCATACAGTACGAACGCCCAATCAGCAGGGAGGCGAAGTTTTTGAGATGGTCATACGGTCATCAAATTTAATCGAGTGATTTGCTGACATCAGTACACATCAGCAGGGTTTGAAATTTTTTTGACCCCCCTCTCATTTGCATTTCTAATTTTGCAGTTCAACTTCAGACAATGTTATCTTACTCATTTTTGCTCCTTTTTTCGAGCAATTTTTTTTGAAATGGGCTAGAATTTCGTGCTCTCCATAGCGGTGAAGAAATTTTTTGATTTTGATGCACTGATTTTTAAGAAAATGCAGTTTTTGGTGACTATACCTAAGTAATCCCAATTTTTGCAATTTCAGAGGCTTCATTTAGGGTCATATGACCTCCTTTTCAGGTGCCATTTTTTTTTGAAAGTGCGTATTTTTTTTGTCTACTTTCACATGATGCTATCAGATTGATGCCATTGTAAGTAGAAATTGTACTTTCAGATTTTGGCCATTTTTGGCTCTCTTGGTACTTGTATATTTGCTTGAATCTCAATTAGATTCATTGCACTATTGATTGAAGTCTCTTGTATCTCATTTGAGAAGTTGTAAAATTTGCATCATAAGTCCACTTTTCCTTGTTTTGCAAGTGGCTCATTGTAATCGCACTAAGTATAAAGTGCCAAAATCATCACTTTGGGGGGGGTACTTTGATTGAGTGAATTTGGGGGGGTGTCTCTTGTGCTTTTGTGCTCTTGTGTTCCTTCCTTTTTGCTGCTATGGGTTCTTCTAAGTTTCCTCTCTTAACTCCTCATAATTATGCTACTTGGAAAATTGATGCATGGAGTAAACTTATGGAAAAAGGACTCACTCATTACATTGATGGAACTATTGTTGCTCCCGCTGATCCTAAGGTTGATCCAGTTGGTCACTTGGATTGGCTCACTAAAATTATCATGGCAATTGGTACCTTAAGAAAGTATGTATCAAAGGATCTCATTTTTCATATTGAGAAATGTACTCTAATCAAGGATGCTTGGCAAAAGTTTCAAGACTTGTATGGTCAAGCTGATGAGATTAGGGGATATCAAATTGATAGTGATCTCACCATGTTAGATCCCAAGAACTTTGATACTATACAAGATTATGTCACTAAGGCAAATGAGTTGAGGGCACAACTCAAAGATTGTGGCATTGATAAGAAGGATACTCAATTGATATTCAACTTGATAGGCAAGCTTCCACAAGAATATGCAGCATTTGTTTCTAGTTTCCAAACCTATAGGATGACAATGGGTTCAAGCTACAAAATGCCTACATTTGATGCTTTCAATGAAATGTTGATGATCGAACAAACTAAGTTGATAAGCATGGGCATTCTTAAGGCTTCTAAGTCTCAAGCATTAGTGGCAAATCAAGGGAACAAAGGAAATCAAGGAAAGGACAACTCAAACAAGAAGAAATGGCAATCAAAGCCTAAAGAAAAAGCACCATCTTCTCCACAACAAGGAGATTCATCCTCTTCCAAGAGAGATAATTCACCAAAGAGGGAGAGACCTACTTTTGCTTATTGTAAAAAGATTGGTCATGAGGAGCATCACTGCCATTCTAAGAAGATTGATGAGCTTACACATATCATCAAAAAGCATAACATTGATTTGCCTAAAGTCTACAAGAAGGATGATTCATCAACTTCCACTTCCTCACATTCAAAAGGAAAAGGGCAAGCATTCATGGCTTCTACAAGTAGGAAGACTCACTCTTTTGGAACAAGAAAAGGAAAAGCTCTATATGCTACTATCAGTCATGATTCAAAGAGATGACTCCTAGATTCAGGGGCTTCTCATCATATGGCATCTTCGTACTCTATGTTCTCTACATTTGAGCCTTGCACCATGCCACATATTTTGATGGGCAATCATACATACATGGATGTGATTGGGAAAGGATCTATTGACATTGGGGATAACTCCTTCAATGATGTGTTGTGTGTACCCCACTTGACAAACAATCTCCTTTCTATCTATCAAATCACACATGGCACAACTAAGAGAGTTGTGGAGTTCACACCTGACTCAATTTTCATTAGAGACTTGGAGACTAGAGTTATCATTGCAACTGGGGTGGTTGATCATCCATCTCGGTTATACTCCTTTTCAGATTTTGTTGATGATGATGATTTCACATTTGATGATTCTACACATGATGATCACACTTCTTGTGATGGTTCAGATTTTGAGGAGAACTTTGGGCACTTGAACATGGGGATTCTCACATGCGACCCCATTCTTGAGCCTTGTATTTCATCTCCTCATATTGATATCACATCACCTATTGCACCTGATGATGCGGATAGTGCGACAGTTTTGCCTTCATGTGATTCAGTGCAGCAGGATATTCATTGTCTTCTAGCTTCAGATTCATGGGATGATTACTTGCCAGACATTGCAGGGTTGTTTGTGGAATCCCACATTGCAGATTTGAGAGACATCATTAATGACATTCATCTTCTCTTTGATGAAGGTGATCCTTCTTTGATTGTTGCAAGGGCACACTCTGACCCTCTTGTTCATTCTCTATGTGATCATTCTTTCGAGGTTGACATGATTGTGGATACTTATGTACAGCAGTTGGAGGAGGTCTCTTTATTTTTTGAGGAGACATGTGAGTCTTTGGGACATGTTCTACATCCATCTCCACTAGATCTTGGAGTGCCTTTTTCAGTAGTGTGGCATAGTTTACCACCTTTGGAGGGGGTATCTTTCAGCATCGACATGGGGACACTTGAGCAGTTTTCAGAGATTCCTTTCATCATGAGTTTTCTTCATACATCTTCCCTTCATGATTGGGGAGACTTCATGGATACACCTTTGGTTTTGTTTCTTCCTAAGGGGAGGAATATTGTTCGACGTTCGTGGAGCAGTTTCTTCATACATCGAGCTTCTATCATTGGTGCAGATTCCACATTAAGGGGGGGCTTCCTAGCTTCTCTTCTTCTCTCATATGGAGGGGACTTTTTCCTCACATGGGGTTTTGTCCTTCACATTCTTCTATGAAAGTTCTCTTGTATGTTTTTCATCTCTCTTTTGGGGGAGGGTTTTTTTTCCCATTGGGTTTTTCTCTCTTTCCCCACTTTGTGAGAGATTTCATTGCATTGGTTTGCATGCATTTGCCTTTGTACATGGGTACCTAACATGGCCTAGTAGCTGAGACCCATCTTGCATTGTTGACTTAAGTGCATTCCCCTAAGTTGCACTTAAGGGGGGGTGTTGGTGTAAATAATTATTCATCATGGATATTATTACACTTTACTTAAGTTTACTTAGGAAATGCATTTCATAGTAGTTTGGGTTGAGACACTTGGGTGTTTGTGCCACATTGGGATAGTGTGTGTAGAAGAAATTCCACCTTTTATGGTGTTGATCTTGTTGTTACACTCCACATTCAGTGGGTGATCCACCTCATGTGGACTATTATATTATTTCTCCTACCTACCCACACCTATTTCCTACCTACCCTTGTTTCTTATTGAGCCACATGTCATGTTTGTGTGCTCACATATCCCTAGCCTTGCCTATATAAGAAAGTTCATCTACATTGTATTTAATTGACATTATTGATCATTTTCTATTGATTAGAATACAGTTTATTCTTGTCCTATATTGAGCTCTTGATCTTGGCAAAATCTCACACAACTTCAGCACTTACCAATGGTGGAATTTCTATGGTGGTGGTGGTAGTGACAGGTAAGTCTATTGAAACCTATTCTACAAGTGCCTCTTCCAAGGCTTCATTAAAATCCATCATCATGGATTCAATAGTAGATGAAGGGATATCATCTAGATTGGAGAAGTTGGTTATTGTGAAAAATTGATTAGTGGACTTTGATTATGCCATGCCCATACTTAGATCCCCATCCAAAAAATCCTCATCCTCTTGGTCAGAGTTAGAGTCAATAGAGTGGATGATTACTTGTGAGGTGATCAGGGCATCGACCTTAGTTGAGTGTGATGTTTCTTCAACCTATACTTCCTCTCGTTGAGGAATTTCACCTTCTTCAATTTCCTTGGCAGGTGGTTGTTATGGCTCTTTAGTCACTACTTCTTGTACTGCGGATGATGATTCACCCTTTTTGGACCCTTTCACTATAAATTTAATGTTGGGCCCTTTCCCTTTTGATTGTATCACAAGAACTAAGGATAGTGCTTGCAGATCTGTCCTGCTCTTCATTCTCATCTCGACTGTAGCTGTCTTGCCGATTGGGCCATCACTATTATCATCATCTCCTGAACTAGCAGGAAGCTATTTCATCCTGAGATTTTTCCTTACCAGCCATGCATTGGTGTTTTCCAGGATGGGAGCAATCCTTTGAGTGATTGATTTGCTCTCCTTCTTTGACCATTGTATGGGAGGAAGCAGAGAGTCAGCAATTTTCTTCTCGTAATAGACTATGTCTATTATGTCATCCGTATCTTCCATGATCATCAGGATCTTAGCTAAATCCAAGTTTTCAATTTTTTCTACAGTAAGGCGGCTGAAATCCATCCTTCTTATATCCTCATCATTTTGACAGTCTTCCCAAACATCTTCCAGCCTATAAACATGAGTATAACTCCTTTTGAGTTTGTTCTTTATGCCATGAAAGTCAAAATTGTTTTGGGCCTTGAATCTTCTCATGGTATTCCACTATATTTCTTCCTCCATTATTTTAGCCTTGGGGTTGGTTAGCACTGAGTACCCACCGATTGATTTTAGGAACTTCAGCCCAGTCTTATGTGCTTGTGATTGTTTTTCATGCACATTAATCAGTTGTCTACACAACTCTATGAGAATGATTTTGTCTGAAGGAAACCTTGGTAGAATAAAGGGCTCACCTGAGAAACATCCAATTTGGATGTAAGTGAATGTGGGAAACTATAGGAATACACACCCAAAATGAGATAGCCTGTTATAAGTAGCCTCTGATATTCTTCGCTTCTGCAGGCCCTTACCAAACATGCACTTCCATACAACAAAGAAGGCATCATTAACTCTTCTGTAATGACTACCTTGATTCTTGATAGTAAGCTGATCATAGTACTCCCAAATGGGTACCAACCTCCTATCACCCTTAGTGGATAAGCCTGTATATTGCCTCATTGAAGTAGCCGCATAAACCAGGTATGAGGTCATATAAAATTTTAGTGTTACTTTGACCTCCTTCAACTGAGCACAGAGGGCATCATTGATCTGTTCACCCCAATCAATTCTTGTTGCTCCTTTCTTGATTATTTTCATATAGTAGCACATCCAGCTTTGAAAGTAATGAGAGTCTTTTAACCCCCTCACCCTTGATAACATGGTGACCATGTCATTGTACTCCTCATTGAAATCACTCCTGTGAAATCCCTTAGGCCATCATGAGGTTAAGGAACCTCTTGTAGCAGAGAGGAAAATAGTATTGATTACCTTCTTACATTTATCCTCGTTTATTCTCATAGTACTCCTGAGCACTTTCTTGAGTAATATCAGTCACCTCTTCAACTTGGGAACCTTTGAAGACACTATTGAAAAATACATTGTCCAGGGTCATGATGACATTCTGATCTTCATCTTTCACCTATCTTGTATTTGGATCAAAGTGATGCACTACTACAAGCACAAATTCTAGATCATGAGCTGCAACTAGAAAAGATGCATATTTATGCAACTCGGAGTTGATCAAATTAGTTAGGCGAGTAGGAGCCTTCTCAACTCAGTCAATGAATTCATGCATATTTACATGCCTGATTTTAGTGTCTCTAATCTCTTTGATATTCAAGTCTACTAAACTCTCTAGGTACAGATTCAAGTACTTGTCGTACTTGTACTTCATCTTTGTTGATGATGTTTTACTCAGAGAAGATTCCAACTGACTTGAGGAGGCTCGGACTTGTTGTGAGGGAGCTTTGACATTAGTGATGAATGCATTATTGAGGATTATCTCTTCATCATTATCAAAATCATTTTTTCTCAAACAGATCAAAAAAGGGGACTCAAAATAGGCTGGGAGTAAAACTGCCAAAAATAGCAGGTCGGGGAAAAAAGTCTGACATCCTCTTTTGAAAACAAAAATTGTACATCAGACTCTAAAGTTTGATGTGCAAGGATAAACACCTATAATGTTGATTAGCACATCGGACTTTAAATTCCGATGTGCAAACTTGGGGTAAGTTATCAGCACATCGGACTTTAAAGTCCAATGTTCAATCTGGGAAAAACAATTAGCACATCAGACTTTAAAGTCCGATGTGCGGGGGTAAAACCATTGGAAAAACCAACACATCGGACTTTAAAGTTCGATGTGCACACAAAGGGAAAAAAAACCAGTTGACATGTCGGGTTTTAAAACACGACATGTCAATCGAACCTTCTCATCTCCGCTCCGATATGCGAAGGTTATGATCCTGCATATTGGACTTTAAAATCCAATATGCAGAGATTCCTTCATCCAGCTGCATACTGGACTTTAAAATCTGCTATGCAGCATGGAAAAAGAAGACTCTGGAGGAATCAAATTTTAAAACCCGATAGTCTTCTCGACACAAAGCAAAAACCAAAAAGAACAAAACAAGGAAAAGAAAACACAATGTAGGGAAAGAAACCCGAAAAGAAAACACGAAACCCTACCTTATCTACAACGATGATCGAAAAATCTGATGATGGAGCAATCCAATCTGAGTTGCGGCGAGCAAAGCGGTGGAGGGCACATGAAGAAAAAGAAAACACAAATGATAATGAAGAAAAGACATGCAAAAATTAATTAAATAAACCTTTAAATTAACAATTAATGCATCATTAATGACAACTCATAGTTAAAGTTTGACATGCAGGCTAAAAAACCTTGCAAGTCAGACTTTAAAGTCCAACATGCAATCTTTGGCCAAATAATCTGCAATTTAGATTTTAAAGTCCAAACTATAGAGGAAGACTACCTACAGGTAGGACTTTAAAGTCCGAACTACGGGCTTAGACCACCTGCAGGTCGGACTTTAAAGTCTGAACTGCAGGCTAGAAAACCTAGCAAATGCACATCGAACTTTAAAGTCCGATGTACATAAAGAAAAAAGGACCCTGCAATTCAGACTTTAAAGTCTAAACTACAGGTAAAACAACAAACTTAGAAAAACTAAGAAAACACTAAAAATGGAAAGCAAGAAGCTAAACGAGCTAATCAACAAAGTCAATTAAGTTCTCCTAGAGACTGTAAGGTACGAAATGAGCCAGTTTCGTAGGGTTGCCTCATGATTTTGGCCATGCTGAAATAGAGGACAACAACTGGCTCTGACTGGAGAACAAGCTGCACCACTTGAACCTTGTAGAATCTGGAACTCTGAATGCCTGTATCCATTGGGCTATAGAGTCAAGCAATGAAAAGGTTGAAAAGAAAAGACTATACATATTTTACAAAAAGTACAACTTCCTTTACATCCCTCTCTATTGAGCAAAGAGCTTCAAATGTTCTCCACTATGAGTTAGCGGGAATGGGGTACCATCTGCATATGCAAGTAAGTATCTATGCTTGCCACATACTTCATGAATAGTGAAGAGACCTCTCTATAAGGAGTCAAAGTTTCCATGCAAACCCTTTGGTTCCCTCCTCTTGTCCCATAACAAGACTTGATTACCAACTAAGAACTCATGGGAAGTTGTTTTCTTATTAAACAATGCCTTCACTTGGCTTTGGTGTGGAGCAATCCTATCTACCACTTCTGCTCTTGTTTCTTCCAGCTAAGAAAGAAACATAATCTACTTATCCAGTGAATCTTGATATGTTTCATCTTCAATGGCCTTGGCAAGCTTTAATGCTAGAAGTTCCACAGTGATTGGAATCTCAGCATTCAACCCATACAAAAGTTGAAAAGGTGACATACCAATTTCTCTTTTTGGAGTTATACAATCTGCCCATAGTGCATCATAAAGAGTTTTATTCCAAGTCCGTTGTCTTTCATCAACAAGCTTCCTCATAATAGTAACCAAATTCTTGTTGCTTGACTCGACCTGATCATTTCCTTGCAGATAATTGTCAAATGAGTGTGAAAGAGTAATACCATGATCAAAGCAAAAGTCAATTATCTCATAAGATGAAAAACATGAAGCATTATCAGCTACTATGTTATGAGGAATGGCAAACCTTGAAACGATGTTTTCCTTCAAAAATTGACAAACCACCGCCGAGGTAGATTGCTTAGTTGGGATTGCCTCCACCCACTTGGTGAAGTAATCTATTGCTGTGAGGATGTATATGTGACTTGCACTAGATGTTGGATTGACAGGTCCAATGAAGTCCAATCCCCACTGTTGCAAAGGCTCTTCAATTACTACTGGTTTAAGAGGGAGCGCAGCTAATTTGGGCTTACCAACAAATTGTTGACATTGCTCACAATTGCGAACCCAACTATATGTATCTTTAAACAGTGTTGGCTAATAATATCTAGCATGCAAAATTTTATGTGTGGTAACAGGGGCAGAAAAATGTCCACCACAAGCAAGATCATGAAAAGCTTGAAGTAATCTTACTTGTTGTTGTTTGTCTACGTAGCGCAAGAAATTGTCGTCTAGACCCTTCTTGTACAAACCATTGTCCCATAGAACAAAATTCACTGCTTTAAGCTTCAGGGTTCACCTTTCTTTTCTTTATAGGTGTGCGGGACAATCTCCATATGTTAAGAGATATGCCAGGTCAGAATACCACTCATCAGTAGTGCTAACAAATAGAACATTAGGAAGATCTTGATTTATAACTTCATTTTCCAGCACCACTTCATCAATTGATTTGTTGTCAGCTATCAACTAACATAGACCTTTTCCATGAACCAACTTAGTGGGCTTAATTTCCATATCATATTCTTGAATTTTGGCAACCCAGTTGCCCCTTTTAGTTCCAAACTCTCATTGTGTCAGAATTGACTTAACGACAGCATCAGGAACAATAGCAATGACATGCAAATTCAGAATATAAAACTTGAAATGTTTCACTGCTTTCACCATGACAAAAGCATGCTTCTCTGTTTCTAAGTATTTCAACTCAAGGGCCTTTAGCGGATAGCTCATGAATGCAATGGGTGATTCCACACCTTCATTATTTCTCTGCATTAGTATAGCCAAACAAGTATGATCTGATGCATAGCTATACATAATAAACTCTTTGGTATAATCTGGGCATACTAAGACTGGAGCATTTGCTATGGCTTCCTTGATCTGATGGAAAGCTTTCTTTCCTTTAGGAGTCCACTTGAAGAGAGAATTACCTTTCATCATATTAACTATGTGACAAGTTTGTTCAGCAAAGCCTGGAATGAATCTTCGCAAGAAATTTACTTTACCAAAGAAAGAATGAACATCAATCTTACTTGTTGGCAAGGAAAGGTCATGAATAGCTTTTACTCTTTCCACATCAATTTTTATACCTTCTATCAAAATAATATGCCCAAGCAACTTGCCTTTAGTAACCCTAAAAACAAATTTCTTGGGATTGAGGGAAATTCCATGTTGATGACATTTCTCTAAGACTTGTTGCAAATGAAAGAAATGATCTTGACATTCCTTAGAATAAACAGTCAAATCATCCAAATAGACCACAATGAACTTACCAAGAAAATTTTGGAAGGCCAAGTCCATTGCACGTTGGAAAGTTGCTCCTGCATTTATTAATCCAAAAGGCATCCTATGATATGCAAAGGTACCCCAAGGTGTAGTAAATGTGGTCTTATGTTGATCTTGCTCCAGAACTTCTACTTGGTTATAACCCAAAAATTTGTCCAACATGGACATCATCTCTACTCCAGTAACAACTTGTAGGACATGATCCATGACAGGTAAAGGATAATTATCCTTCAAGGATGCCTGATTCAAGTTTCAGAAATCAACACATATTTGAATCTCACCATTCTTCTTACATATAGGTACAATATTGGCTACCCAAGAAGAATGATGAATGGGGAAGATTATCCTTGTTTTCAACATCTTTTGTACTTTCATAAAGATAGTATCAGAGA
Source organism: Cryptomeria japonica (assembly GCF_030272615.1). Taxonomy (NCBI): domain Eukaryota; kingdom Viridiplantae; phylum Streptophyta; class Pinopsida; order Cupressales; family Cupressaceae; genus Cryptomeria; species Cryptomeria japonica. The sequence continues at coordinate 607,668,666 of NC_081414.1, read as the reverse complement.
TCTTTGGGTTGTATTGCCTTTGCTTACGATGGAAAGGCTTAATACCTGGTTTCAATGGAATGTCATAGCGGAGCTCTTTGGGATGAAAAGACTTTAGATCTTCATAGAAGTATGTCAAGAAGTCAACATATTGCTGCAATAATGCAACAAATTTCTTCCTTTCTTCTCATGAAAAACAATTTCCAATGTTGATCATTTTTGGATTGTCTTCAGTCCCAATGTTTACTTGTTCATATTTCATTGATCTTGCAGCTAATCTTTGTTGCTTTTTAACATAACGATCATGTTTGTCAAAAATCTTTTCTAGAGAAACTAGACCCTTGGGGATCTTGTTTTCTTTTAATTGTAGAAAATTTTCTCCCGTTTCTGCATCAATACTTTCAATTGCATCCTTTGAAAAGCAGTGACTACCTTCAAAGTGCAGATCATCAAAATTTTCAGCGGTCTGCAAAAAAATCATTACATGATGATCATCATTAAATACTTGCTAATGATTAGAGTTGTCAAGAACACTTGGCCAAAAAACTAACTCAACTACATAAGTTGATCCTGAAAAATCTTTGTGGAGAACCAAAGAAGTTGTCGATATTGCTAATGAATCCGCTCTATCATTAAATTCATGAGAGACAATAGATATATCAAAGGCATTGAATGCCTCAATCAAATCCCAAACTTGGTTATGATATTGTCATAGCCTATCACTCCTAGTTTGATATATGTTTTGGACTTGACAAACAATTAACTCAGCATCAACTTGAGCATGCAAGTTCTTGTTTCCCTTCTTCTGAGCAACATTCATTTGTACTCAGCAGTGTTATTTGTGTTATCAAACTACAATTTGAAAGAGAAAGGGAAAAGATTACCTTAAGGAGAAACTAAAACAATACCGGCTCCTAATCCGGTAGAAGAACAACTGCCATCAAACTCTAGTGTCCAAACATCATCTAGACTACCAATGCTGATGGTATCAAAATTGAGAATTTCTTGTTGTGAAGTTGAAGATCTTTCCGATTCTGTAACACTACTTTCACAATCAACTAGAACATCATTTAGTGGAATGGCTTCTTCACTCTCAAGAGCCACTTATAAACCACCATCAACATGCATAAAATAATTACCCATACCCGATGATTCGAAAAGAATTTGGGCCTGTTGATTGTCAGACTTAGAAAAGGTGTATTTTGATTCTTTTTTTGGAAGTAACTTTTGAACAACTCCTTTAATAGGAATACGAGCCTTAGTCATATCCATGTTTAACTCACCCCCAACATCTCTACAGAAATTTATTCCCAACAATAGACCATAGGAGGCTGGCACGTCGGCTACCAGTACTGTCATCTTAATCTTCTTTTCTGGGAATGATGCAAAAGCAAACTATGCGTCTATGATTTGACCTATCAAGGGGACTTTCTTGGTATCCATAGAGAAACACCTTCCAAATGTTTTGGTCAATGTCAACCCAAGGGCATTGGCAACTTTTAACAGCATAACATTATCAGATGCCCTAGAATCAATTACACAGTTACTAAGCTTATAACCATTTATCAACAAAGAGATGTAGAATGGTTCTATCTTCTCTACAGGAGAAGGGGAAGTTACTAAGTTATTTTGAAGTAAGTTAGACTTAGGAAGATTACTAGGGGTAGTATCTTTTTCTTTAACAAACTTGACCAAATGGTCAAATTGATCTAGATTAGATCTCAAAAATTCAACGGTCAAATTGATCTGGATTAGATCTCAAAAATTCAACTTCAGACATTTGTATTTTGGTTTTCTTAGCATGGTCTAAAATATCAAATGACTGAAAGGTATTCATCATCAAAGATGGATTTGGATTCTCATTTTGAGAATTTAAAATATTAGGTACACTAGTCTTCAATGCATGTGTAGAAGAATTGATAAGTGTGGAAAAATTGAGAGCAGACAAAGAATCACTTACACTTTTATCCTTCATGGAATCTATTGAGATATCATTGTCCTTTGCAGGATTTGGTATGGGAGTCCCACACTTCACAATAGAAATTGGCAACATTGAGAGTCCTTAATTTGGACAGGATCATCACTCTTCGCAATGACAGGTGGTTGAGCTGCTTGTGCTTGCAAACGGGTGAATACTGCAAAAACATCCCCATCATGTGTGTCTGGTGTATCATCTTCTTGATATTGCATAAACCTAATATTAGAGCTTCCAACCAACTTTGTATCATCTTCTTGATGTGAATTGGCATCTTCTTCACCAAAAGAGGGAAGATCATTCTATTCAGCTTCATAATATCATGTGGCTGAATTTTGGGGTGGTGCTTCCAATGCAAGCCTCTCTGGAGCAGAAGGTAATTTATTCTAATTATGCATGGCATAATTAAAAGCATTGTTTGGATAAGTCCTTCTTGGAACATCACAATAAGAAATATTTCCTTGTGAGGAAATTTACTTCTTAAGTGCCAACAACTCATTAGCTAACTTTTATATCATGGGATCAACAAAATTCATAGAAGAAATTGACAAATCAGCAATTAGATTATTTCTAACCTTGTTGGGATCTCTCCTTATCTTACTAGCGAGGATAAGATCATCTTCAACCGATATAGCCAACTATTGTGCAACATCCAAATCTGTAGGATTATCTCTTCACAAAAGAAAGCTCACCTCTGGCAATTGAGCATTGATGAAGAAGCATTTCAAGTTTCCAATGGTTGGTCATGAAGCAAGTGGAATGCGATTGTGCAATCTGTTGAACTTTGCTACAAATTCACGCATAGCTTCCTGTGGTTCTTTCTTCATTTGAGTTAACTCAGCTAGCAGTGCGTGATCATCTTCGGCAGAATTGAACCTTGCTTCAAACAATACTTTGAGAGTTGCCCAATTTGTGATACAAGCATTTGTAAGATGATAGAACCAATCAGTAGCAGCTCCATGCAAAGTCTCAATGAAGAGTCTCACCAAAACATCTTCATGTTGAACATCTAGGACTCCACATGCGATGTAGAAGGCAACAATGTATTCGTCCATGTGTTGAGAACCATCCCCCAAAAATTTGGTTAAATTTTTTTGAGTACCTTTGGGAAGTTTATGCAAAGGTAGGGTCAAGTTCAAAGGACCAAAAGTAGTACCCCAAGGTCCAAAAGCAGCCATCCTTAATGGATTATAGGGTGGTATTACAAAACGACTTGCAAGTGGAACAACTGAAACTTGCAAGCTTGATGCCTCACTTGGTATGGGTGATCACCATGCAGATGGAGGAAAACTTCGTGTCTGCTACAAAGGAGAAAGCATCCATGGAGGTGTCACAAAGGGAAAATCAAATTGCTGCAATACTTCAAAAGTAGGATCAACAATTCCTGCTAATCGCTGCCCACGAGTGTAACTTCGATCAACCAAATTATGATTTTTGAGAAAATCAACAAACAATGATATTATAATGAAAAGAGCCCTGCAACCCAAAGGGAAAAAATTGATTGCACATTGCTCCCCAGCAAATCTAACATTGAAAACTATCTAGATTGTTGTACAGTTGAAGGATCAAGTGACATGCACTCATTTATGAGTTCAAATTCAAGTTCACTGATAAATTATACAAGACAGATGGTATGTTTTTTCTCTTCATGCATGTATTGTTTGTGGGAAGAATGTGAATCACAAGAGTGTGTTGACAAATGGTCTTATAGACCATTGGTTCCCATTGATTCATATCAAATTCCCAAAGCACTACAATTGAGCCAGATGGAGACATCAATGCATTTTGACCATGTATCCGACCTAGTGGATTCAAGTGAGTTTTTGAGTTAATTTTTTTGAAAGTATTCTTTTTGGTTCATTTTGTTGTACATCATACTTTATTTTTGGTATTAATTAACACTTTATAAAATACAGGTCCTGTGTATGCAGTTGTTGCAGAAGAGAACAATGAAGAAGGAACATATTACTATTTGTGTCATTGTGTTGAGCCTAAAAGAAAATTGACAACCACAATCATTGAAGGAGAGGGCATTGAGTACCCAATAGGGTTTGTTGTCATGACAGGACCATGGCTTCGGAGATACCCTATCAAGAATTTTGATGTTTGGTTGTTCGAAGACTTTGAAATACATAGACATATTCTTCATCTCTCTAACCTTGTTGTTGCAACAAATATTCATTTGATGAAGTATCGTGGTAGACCTCATAACAAGATTTTATGGAAAGTTCGTGAATCTGACCACGAGGCAATACTTGACACAATATGGGTTAGAGTCAATCCTGAAGGCTCACTTGATTGATTCTATAGTTTAGAGTAGAATGATTTTGAGAATTTTGTATAAATCATCGACGAATTGTTCTATATTCATTTTTTATATATATAAATGCCCATGAGCTGATTTTTACATGTTTAGGGGCATATTTTTGTATATTTAAATGGCAATGAGCTGATTTGTAAATATGTACATGCCAAATTTTGTATATTAAAATGGCAATGAGCTGAATCGCACATATTGTAATGCCAAATTTTGTATTAAAGCCCATGAGATGATTTCTATACTAAAATGACGATGAGTTGAATTAGACATATTGTAATGCCAAATTTTGTATAAAATCCCATGAGATGATTTGTAAGACATTTTTTTATATAATCAAATAGCCAAGAGCTGATTTGACCATATTTAGAGGCAATGTTTTGAATAATATGTGACAATGTTTTGTGACTATTTTGTGTGTCGATGTTTTGTGACTATGTTTTGAGTATATGTGATGTGTCCCTGGTCAATCATGAGCATTCTTGATTCTTATATAATCATGGAGACCTATTTGAGTCATTATCAAGTCATAGGGGTCATAGATTGAGACTAGATATAATTTGAGCAAAAATTGTCATTGTTGTCAAAAAAATTGTCAGAAAAGTTGTCAAACAACTTCTACATTGCGTTGGTACGGTATGACTCTCGACGTTCTGGCACTTTGGGATACATGACAGGAGAATGCCTAGCATAAACCTACCCACCCAGATGCACTCATGATGTCGATTTGTGCACACGACAAACTAAATCAATTCTAGCCAATCTAACAACTTTGCATTGCATGCAACTGACAATTTTTGCAACAGGCAAAAAAAAGCTACCAATTGAAAATGGCTCTGACTCATCAAAAACCAAGACAATCCATTGTAGAGGAGCCTCACGAAACTCCACAGTTTCAAATGGATCGACCATATATGTCTTGGATTTGAAGAAATAGTCTGTCAAATTTTGACAATTTTTTGGACTCAGGGCACTCAAGAGATCGCATTGGCACAACATGACTCTCGACGTTCCAGGGCTTTGGGATGCATGACAAGGGCATGCCTAGTATAAACCTACCCACACAGATGCACTCGTGATGTTAGTTTATGCACATGACAAACCAAATCAATTCTAGCCAATCTGGCAACTTTGCATTTCATGCAACTAATGATTTTTTGCAGTAGGAGAAAAAATGCTACCAATTGAAAATGGCTCTGACTCATCAAAAACTAAGATAGGCTATTGTAGAGGAGCCTCATGCAACCCCACAAGTTTAAATTGATCGACCATATGTGTCTTGGATTTAAAGAAACAGTCTTTCAAATTTTGACATTTTTTGGACTCAAGGCATTTAAGAGACCGCAACGGTATGGTATGAGTCTCGACGTTTTGGTGCTTTGGGATGCATGACAGGGGAATTCCTAGCATAAACCTACCCACCTGGATGTGCTCGGGCTGTCAGTTTGTGCACACAATGAACTGAATCAATTCTAGCCAATTTGACAACTTTGCATTGCATGCAACTGACGGTTTTTGTAGCAGGCAAAAAAATGCTACCAATTGAAAATGGCTTTGACTCATCAAAAACTGAGACTGGCCATTATAGAGGAGTCTCACACAACCCCACGGGTTCAAACGGATCGACCATATGTGTCCTGGATTTGAAGAAACAGTCCATCAAATTTTGACATTTTTTTGGACTTAGGGCACTTAAGAGATCGCACTGGTACGGTATGACTCTTGATGTTCTAGCACTTTGGGATGCACGACAGGGGAATTTCTAACATAAACTTGCCCACCTAGACGTGCTCATGATGTCGGTTTGTGAAAATGACGAACCGAATCAATTCTAGCCAATCTGGCAACTTTGCATTGCATGCAATTGATGGTTTTTGCAACAGGCAAAAAAATCCTACCAATCAAAAATGGCTCCGACTCATCAAAACCTGAGACAAGCCATTGTAGAGGATCCTCATGGGACCCCATAGGCTTAAATGAATCGACCATATGTGTCTTGGATTTAAAGAAATAGTCTGTCAAAATTTGATAATTTTTTGGACTCAAGGCACTCGAGAGATCGCACTGGTATGGTATGACTCTCGACATTCTGGCGCTTTGGGATGCATGATAGTGGCATGCCTAGCATAAACCTTCCCACCCAGACGCGCTCGTGATGTCGGTTTGTGCACATGACAAGCCAAATCAATTCTAGCCAATCTGGCAACTTTGCATTGCATGCAATTGACAGCTTTTGCAGCAGGTGAAAAAATGCTACCAATTGAAAATGGCTCCAACTCATCGAAAACTGAGACTCTAAATTGTAGAGGAGCCTCATGTGACCCCATGAGTTCAAACGGATTGACCATTTGTGTCCTGGATTTGAAGAAACAGTCCGTCAAATTTTGAAGATTTTTTGGACTCAGGGCACTTGAGAGATCGCACCGGTATGGTATGAGTCTCGACGTGCCAATGCTTTGGGATGCATGATAAAGGCATGCCTAGCGTAAACCTTCCCACTTGGATGTGCTTGCAACGTTGTTTTATGCACATGATGAATAAAATTTGACCATTGTGAGCGTGAGGGTGCTCTCACACCAAACACATATTGTTGTTTATATTCATATTGTTGATTACATATGCAAATATTCATTTAAATTTATAAAAGGGCAGTCACCAAATACAACAAATACACAATAATAAACTGAATACAAGGAGTTTTGTAGGGTTAATTCAATATTTTAGAAATGTTATCAAATCATATTCCACGATTGCAATGTTTTATATCATATATTTTTGTTGTTTATATTCATATTGTTGATTACATAGACAAATGATCAATTAAATTTATAAAAGGACAACCACAAAATACAACGAATATAAAATAATGAACTCAGTACACATTTATTGGATCAAATATCAACATATATATATATAAGGCATGTTTGCCAAGTCAATACAAGTATTACAAAAATGTGGCATATGTCATGCCCAAATCAATATACAATAAAAATGTAGAATATATCTACATGTATTGGTCATTCTATGACCAAAACTAACACTATATGATCCTAAACTTGTGGTGGATCATCAAAATCAAGCCTCTTCAATGCAATACGTGGCTTTGTAGATGGCTGTAAAACCACAATTCAAAAGCCAAGTTAGAATTCTTTTGTAGAAAATAGTTCACAATTAACCACATAACTATGCATTTAACTTTAATTCCTTTGCAATTCAAATGTAGATTACCTCATCGGCTGATCTAGGAGCTAATGTCTTCGCTCTCCTCTCCTTGTCAGTCTTAGGAGTTTTGTTGAAGAAATACTTAAATGGATCCACGTTATGGACATACTGCGAAGTGGTCTATTGTAGATTAAATGTACAATTAATACAATGTACTAACATGAATATATAAAAAACACGTAAAAGCTATAATATAGAGAACAATGGCATACCTGTGCCTGAGATGCTTCTCGAATGGACTGAGGATGGCTCACCATCGATGTAGAAACTGTCGCTATTACCTATACAAAAAATGTTTAAAGATTAAATACAATTAATATAATGATAGGTATTGAAGGTTAAAAACAAATAATTTTACATATCAAACAAAAGTGTACCAGATCCTGAGATGCTTCTCCAGTGCAAGGAGGAGGGTTCGCCATTGATGAAATAGGTATGGATATTTCTTGTATTAAAAAATTATAAGATTATAATATATCACAAGTTCACATGTACGCGTGCATATAATCATGAAATCAAGAAAATAAAGTAGAGATACATACCTCCACCCTCTCTTGATTCATGGGCGAATCAAGTGCATTCAACAAATCCACATAGCTCAATGGTCACTGTACATGTAAAATAGACAAAAAACACTAATCAATCTACAAACCCCAACTAATACTTGATTTCAACATTTTCAAACAATTCTACAACTAAAAATGTGTTCAATTACCTTCTTCCTATGTTTTGGCATCTTCGAGGAATTCTTTTTCTTAGGATGAGCCCTAGATGCAGAGGGGGTACCCTAAAAAAACAAATTTAACATGAGATATTACTACAGATAATAAATTAAACATAATTTCAAAAATCTAAAATGAAATGACTTGCATATTCCATCAAAACAATACATAAGAGGGTTGTACAAAATATGATATTGTATAGCCTTGTAGGCCAAAATCGATCGCTAAGAGTGTGATGTCATCAATCTGGGACATTTCATCCCTTGTCAATACCTACAAACCAGAAACTGAACCAAGAATTAAAGATAGTATATCTTGTATTTTTTTGAATTCAAAGTGTACTATTCTATTTTAACATGTTACAAAACTTATACCTCAGGCATCGAAGTTGCAGCTATAATAACTAGGGGAGGAGTATGGGATACCATTACTGCATCCTGAAATGCATATTAGTTGTCTCAATTTAAATCGATGTATAAATAAAAATTCATTTATGTAATTACAAATTTAAAGAGACTGATAAATAAAATGCTATGAATTCAAATCAACACACCTGTCTCTGTGGCTTATGGGAAAACACCATGTCCATCAACTCATTTGTCAACGCGAAATCCTCAACCATGTGGGCCTGACATCTACTTCCGCAAATCATGCAAAAATGAGATGAGGATCCATCTGCACCGGCTCCATCATCTATCCTCGAGCATATCCCTGAGCAACTAACACACATATGCTGGATGGGCTCTTTGTCGCCACCTAATGGCTCATAATCCAATACATTAGGGTGTGCTAATGATGTCCCATGCTGGATGATGGCACCAGTCAATGTTGTGGCCGCCTGAAGAGTCTATAGCTCCATCGAATCTTTTAGCTCTACTGGGACAACCTAATGCACCTTGGGTTTGGGTGCTTGGGGGCGGTGACTCTCTGCGGATAATTGCCTATAGGATCCAAGTCTATCTTGGGTAGAGCCACCACCTCTACCATGGAACTCTCTCATGTCAAAATAGTTTGGGTGCACATTGAGCACAAACTCACAATATACTTTTTTCAAAAAATATAATGGCATGTCATAATTATTACAAGGTGGATCATCAAAGAACATCCACCACCTCTGCCAAAAAAGATTCTTCATCTGCACATTGGTACACCAATGTATGGGAAACCTCTTTGCATTAAGAGGTAATGACTGATCAATTTTGGGATCAACGAAAAGGGCACATATTTTTTGTTTATTAATATTTTATTTTTTACTCCATCGTATGATAGCCCATCGACATAGAATTGACGACACCTATCCCTAAAGCTTCCCCATTTGTTAATTTGTGTGGAAACAACTATGGCACCACTACCTAATATTTCTAGGCTAGTGGTGAGGGATTGATGATGCTCAAGTTAAGAAGTTTTCAATTTAACAATCAGTCTATTGATTTTAGACGTATTTGTCCTAACTGATTAATTAATTACTCCTATGTTTCGGGTGTGCAGTCAAAAGGAGGAATTGGGGGTTGTTCTTGTGGGTTTTCAGGAGGTGCATTTGGTTGTTCTTGTTCTAGATTAGAAGAATCTAGTTTTTGAAACAAAAAATGAAAAAACCTAATCAAAATTAATGAAATTAAATTCAAAATATAAAATAAATTGAACAAATGGGAAAGAAAGACAAAAAAAACAAAAACTAACCTTGATCCATAGCTTGGAGGACAAGTCTAGTACCTCCTTCATGGTTTAGGAGAGGAAATGGGAAAAAAATGAAGTAAAAAAAGCTATTCACGGGTAAATGAGACCCAGTTTTTTTTTTAAAACTTTTTTTACCAGGCACCACGTATGCGGTTATATTTGGATTATTAGTGTGTATGCACTCATTTTCCTATGAGCAACACATACGTGCTCATTTTTCTAGGCGTAGCGCATACGCGCTCATTTTTCTTAAAGCAGCGCGTACGCGCTATCTTCTCTAGGCTTGGTAAGAACAAACCTAAGTGTGTACGCGAGAATTTCAAATTTTAAAACCCCATACGCAGGAATAAAATAGAGTAACTTTTAAATAAAACATATCCATGTAATCATATACATGTAGTGAAAATACATGTATATGATTACATATATATGGATTTTGGATTTAAATGGTTTTAGAGGGGCATGTAATTTACACCCCCATTATTGGGTAAATCTATATATGATTATATATGTATATACATATATATATGTTTATAAATGGATACCCTGGATTAATAAAATTAATAATACATGTATATGATTACATATATATGGATTTTGGATTTAAATGGTTTTAGAGGGGGATGTAATTTACACCCCCATTATTGGGTAAATCTATATATGACTATATATGTATATACATATATATATGTTTATAAATGGATATATTTTTATAAATGGATACCCCGGATTAATAAAATTAATACTAATACCAAGGGATTATATTAATATTATAAATAGTAAAATAGGATTGTATTATTATCAAATTAATGAATTGACAAAATCACATTTGATAGACATAATTAACAATAATGTTGCATTAACATGATTTGAGCTATTTTAATAAACTTAAAATGAAATTGGACAAAAATCACAAATAAGGATTACATTTAGCAATAAATTTATAATGGTAACACTCAAGAGTTATTTTAATTAACTCTAGACGAAAATGGATTTCAATAGTTATTTCAAGGGAAATTGCATTATAATTATTTGGAAAGTTATATTTCTAGTGAATGGATCTTTTTCAAGCACCTAGTTGTGAATTAATAAATAATTTAATTAACCAAATTAAAGTTTGGGATGGTATCTTTTATTTATTTGAAAGAACTATTTCCCTATTGAGTGTAATGTAATGCAATGGCTTAAGGGGTTAAAATTACTCCACATAGTCAATGACCATTGCATGTTACCATTTTAATTAGAATTTAATCATTCACATTGAAGATCACATTAAGTTGTCTCCAGAATAATCAAGTTAGTGAAACTAAGTGAGAAACCTCATCTTCACATCATGTAAATCACAAGTAATTATACCTTTTTTTTAAAAAAAAATATTGTTGTGTTTTTTCCCTAAAGTTTGTGCTTGATAGACAGGCTATTACATGTTCTTCACTTTTAGTTTCATTGTTTCTTGAAAAGAAAATGAAAAAATTTCATTGTCAAATTTGTTCTATCTTTTGTTAAGGAAGTTGTTTGTTTGAAGCATATGTTAATTGCATTTGTGTGTTAACGTTTATACATCAAGCATTTGTGAAAGGGGTTTGTTAAGCATTGTTTTTGGTAAACCCTAGTTAAGGGTCTTTAAAATTTTCAAACAATTATTTAGTATTTGGTATATGCATAAGGGTTCTCTATGGTTGTTTGTTTTAGTTAGAACCTGAGTTGATATTTATAATAAAATTCTTGTGTTTGTTGTCTAGTTTAAGTTGTTACATTGCATTTGTATATCTTTGTGAGTGCAGTTTATTAATCCTGTCTTTGTGGGTTAAGGATTTAGTTTTGAATTGAAGTTTCTAACCCTAAACAAGGGCTTTACATTGAATCATTATGAGGGTCTATGTTTAGATTGTTAACCCTGTGCATACTTGGGATATTAACCATTGTCAGGTTGCATATACCAATTTCTTTCTTTTGTTTAAAATTGTTGATGTCAATAGTTAGTTATTTCAAACATGATTAGTTGGCATTTGAAAGAATAGAAACTATAATCTCGAATATCATTATCTAAAGGATATTATTGGCACATTATTTTGACTACATTGTGAAGTCTTGTTAAATAAAGGCATTGATTAAGAACTAGTTAAAGACTTCAGTTTGGGTCGGTTGAAACTATTTCAGAACAGTTAGAGATGACTTTCAATTTTCAAAATGAAGTTGGTTGTCCAGTTCAGAAATGATAAAGCTTTATAAAAGCTTATTCCTATTGTTTCTTTTCTGTGATGTACTGAAAATAAATATCTTCGAAAGAGAAAAGGCATTGTATTGATTCATTCTTGTAAACACATTCAGTGCTCTATTATATACTCCAGTTTTGAGGAATACTTCATAGTATTATATATCAAAGTATATATACTACTATGTTGTATTTGTTTTGAACTTTCCCTCTGAGTCTTAGGTGATGCAAGACTAGAGGTTGTACTTGAACGAAATAGAGATGATACTCTGTAATTGAAAGTAACATGATTTTTGGAAAGTGATAGAAAATCCAATGAGGCATCAAAAAGTCCAGTGAGGCATTGAAAAAGACTATCAATGAGATAGCATTGTCAGTGAAACATACAAACTGCCAGTGAGGCATTGTAATAAGAATATTTCAAATAAGCCAGTGAGGCAATTTTTGATTGGTTTATTCGCCAGGAGGGTGTCCACTCAGGACATCTCATTGTGTTATATTGTTGTGTATGTTTTTACTTATACTGTTGTCTATTTTATTTGCTTCATATTGCTCGAATAATTAAAGTTGAAAAAGTATTTGGAAAATGAAAAATTGTGTATGAACACTGATTCACCCCCCCCTCTCAGTGTTCATTGTATTTGAACAAGATCTACTTTTTTGCATCCACATTTCATCAGTTTATTTGTCTGAGGATTTATAACTTCAATATCTAGTAATAATTCAATTATACATAAATCTTATCATGTTTTCAAGTGGCCAACTTAGCGCAGGTGGTAGGAGAGTACCATAGGTTGCAACATTATAGATACCATTGTCGAATGCATTTGACTGAAAATGTCTAAAGCCTTAAAAACTAATCCATTTTTTGCCTACTTCATAGTCATTGCAATCCACAAGACTACATCCCTTCTTATGTTTCTAGGATTTGTATGCATGTCATCTAGAAAGATCTTATCTACATTTTTAAGGTCAATCCTTAGATTGCATGAACTTTGGTGGAGAGGATCATTGTAAAACCCCTTATCAGATTCTACTCCATACATGATGAATTCAAAACCCGTTCTACTTAAAATCAAGTTAAATACTATTAGTGTATAACTGCATGAGTTAACACTTACTGAATCATAGTTAGGTGACTTATACCACATGCAAATTGACCTTTTCAATTTGGTGAGTCATATGTAATAGGTGTCATCTCACTTGACACCTCACCTCTATTTTAGGGTGGTTACACTATTCTTTTGCTTTGAATATTGCCACCTATCATTATATTGTGGAGAGTTGGGTATGCAACCTCTACTATTTATACTTGTCATTTGACAATACAAATCGTTCATTCTGACTTATAATCTCGTGTTTGATATTCTTTTCATGATCTTTCTTTCTACATGGTATTAGAGCCATATGAGTTTTTTTATCAAGCCAAGAGTTGAATTTGCCTGTGTAATTGTAAGAAGGGACAATGAGACACGAGAGTTTGTGTGGTGGGGGTTTTAATCCACGTCTGCACAACCAACGATGCTCATAACCCTCAGCCAATAGATCCACCCACGACACCCTTGCATCCCTACATCTTTGCACATTCTCGGCTCGTGGCTCTTCGTCTATGGCTGATGTTGTGGAAAGGTGGGGTCCAAATTCTTGGACTTTAGCCCCTGGTCACATGGTTCCCCAACCCTAGTTCTTTCCAATCCTTAGGGGCTTGATTTTCTCCTTAATTTTTGGGCAAATTTTCTTCTATTGAATTTTTTTATTGGAAGAGGTTAATTTTGTAATAAGGCAAAAATGTTTTTCTCATTGATTTTTGCTAGGCAACTCACAATTGAGTGTCATTTTTTACAAAAGTGCATGATTTTTTGCCACGAATCCAACTAGCACACTTACACACTCTGATTATAAAGTTTCAATTTCTATGTATTTTTTGGGTTTGGTTACAAAGAAATCATTCTATAAAGTTTCAAAAACAAGGGGGGTCATGAAATATTAAATCAAGATGGGTATCGTTCTTGAGAATTATGGGGTTGTACAATGTAGTCGTATGACAAGAATTTTGATCTCCTTACTTGTTGCTACATTTGAATCTAGAAATGCTTCACAGAGAGCATGCATGATTCCTTGCAACAAAATATGCATACTAGTTTCTATCATTGTGGATTTGGAAACTAGTATGACAAGGTTCAATCTTTGGATCATGTGCAAACTTTAGAGACAACCACATCACTTCCTAAACACCTCGAATAGGATTCCATCTTGCACACCATATGGATTTTCTTGCAAAATCTATTGATGCAGAGAGTCTTGGAGCCTTATTTGTTTCACCTTCTTGAGTGACTTGTCCTACTCAACCCTACAACTACTCAAGTACTTCCTATGGCACTTGGTAAGGGTTATGAAAATGAGACCTCCATGGTCTAAACCTTCTTGACTTTCCTCCTAGGTATAGCCAATGGTTTCTATACAATCAACTCCTCCACTTGAGTTTGTCACCTCAGCTACTCACACTCACCTCTCCTAGCCTCCAACCACTCCTGCTAGGATCTTAACACACCAACTCTCCTTATGGTTTCCCAATGCATTAATAAGGTTTCTTCATTGTGTTTTGAAGTTTAGGACTCACAAATTCCATCGCCATAGTTTCTTAAGCCTTCTAGGTCTCTACTGGCACCTAAATAAGCCTAATTGCATTAGCCCTCCTTAAGTGGTTTTTGGGGTTTAATTTGCAAAAGTCCCAAACAAGCCTAGGAATAAATCATGGATTTGGATACCCTTTTGGAAGCTGTAGACAATACTAGAAAAGTGCATCTAGGTTATCTGTACAGGTGTGGTTTCCAATGCTGCACTATTTTGTGGGGTTTTAGGCTTAACCGATGGATTGCCAAACTTGGTCTAGAACCTTTCACCAGTAAAAAATAATACTCTAAACACCTTGGGAACCTTCAAGGACACTCTAAGGGATTTTCATACATATGCTACTTGGGCCTGCATCAATCTCCAAGTGCTCACAAATCGCACTTTGCTTACTGTCCTAACTCACCTACTCCCACCAGTGAGCCTAGGTCTTCATTGTTTCTCCTCCTCTTCGACTTGCAACATCACACACACTATTCCAAAACTATATATAGACCCTAACCTAGCATTCTTAATGATTTAAACAAGTGCCATCAAAGAATGCTTAGGATAGAGCCATTTCTTGCTCTTAAACCCTACTTGCAAGGGTTTTGCTCCTAGTTGCAAAGAATGACAAGAATCTTCACAACCTGGAACAATCAAACTTGCAAATCAATCTTATTTAAAGAAAATACAATGAACATATAAATATGGCAATGAGTTTACACCATCTAGTCCATATTGGACCAGACAAGTAATGAAAAACAAGACAAAACTATCAAATACCCAGTAGAAACAAGATTGTTTCACAAACCAAAAACTTTCTCTTGCATTTCCAATCCTCCAACTTGTACAATGAAGTGAAATTTGGCTTATATAAACTATTTTAGTTGGTTCAACCAACTACCTAATGCCCATAACCAAAAAATGCAACTTTTGCAAGAAATTGCAAAATGTTGCTCAACAACTTTTGACAACTTTTGCTCCAAGATGCAATTTTGCATTCTATTGCATTCTAAGACTCTTGAAGGTCCTCAAACACCTTACAAGACCTAAACACAACTCAATTTACTCCTAATCCATGAATACATTCATCTAGAGTATTTTCTTGTGACCTACCTAAGCAAGTCACTTCTCAGGCTAGCAGCATCCTGAGCACAATTCACTCAAATCAAAATTTGGACAACTCAACCATGGCTCTACTGAGTCCTCAATGGTTGGTCCATTATTACATCACACGTTAACACAAAAACTAAAATAAAATCAAAGCTTACATTCTTGGAGTGCTAGGTGCCCTTCACTAGCTATATTGTAATGCACTAATATAAAGTGCTACACCTCTTTGTACTTTGTCATTGATGACATATGTGATGCAATTCTATGTGATGTAATTCTATTGTACTCCATAGATTAAAAATATCTTTTGAGACTTGGTGCATGACGCTAGTTGAGACTTTGATTGTACACATCTATACATGGCTCTAGTGAGACTTCGATTCTACCAATCTACCATTGATGAGTATTCACCTGATGCTCAAAGCAAGTGTCTCCATGCCTAATCTTCATTTTGTTGCAGTGAGTGATTCACCGGTCATTCTTCATCAACATTGGTACCTGGTTGTGCTACACATTGACATTCTTGGTGGAAACCTTGGCTTCTATCTAACAAATTCTACTTTGAGGGGGACCTTCATGATCTTCTCTTCTTATCTCTTTTTTGGAGGATACTTTTTTTTCTATTGGGTTTTCTATCTTTCTCCATTTATGAGAGATTTCATTGTACATGGGTACCTCACCAGGCTAGTAGTTGGGACCCATTTCCTTCATGCCCACCTAAGTTATTCTTAAGGGGGGTGTTAGTGTATTTATTTCATTTAATTACACTTAGGCTTATTAAGCCTACTTATTTGTGCATTTAGGCTTGACACTTTTCCATGTAAGATGTCAAGTCGGTTAGGAGTTTTTAGAGACGTGTCGACTCATTTTCGACACCTCATGCTAGTTTGGTGGTAGACATCTCACCACCACACATTGAGTGTTGATTTTGACGTCTAATTCGACCCAATAACCCTAGCTATATGTACAATGGCTATGCTCATTCTTGGTGTAATTTTGTGCTTAAATTATATCTCTTTATTTTTGGGTTCTTTACATGTTAGTGTATTTATTTCATTTAATCACACTTAGGCTTATTAAGCCTACTTGGTCATCCATTTACGCTTGACACTTGTCCATGCTATATGTCAAGTCAGTTAGGAGTTGTTAGAGAGGTGTCAACACATCTTCGACACCTCATACTAGTTTGGTGGGAGCCATCTCACCAGCACTCATTGAGTGTTGGGTTCGACTTTTGATTCAACCCAATCATTCTAGCTATATGTACAATGGTTCACTATGCTCATTCGTGGTGTATACTTGTGCTTAAATTAAATCTCTTTATTTCTGGGTTCTTTATATGGTATCAGAGCCATGTGGTCAACATCAACTCGTTTTTACTGGTTGAGTGAATCAGGTTTTTAGAGTGGATTGGTGTTCATCGCACCCCCTGTGTGTGATGATTTTCAGCAACATTTTCATTTTTGAGCACACCCCCCATGTGCTGCAAATTCGCTCCCTTGTGAGGAGCAGCCCAATTCGATTGTGTGACGGTTTGATCTGGGAGGATTTATTTGTAGACTGTCTGAGGTACCATTTGTGTTGGGAGAATGTTTTTTTTAGCAGATCGGGCGATTTTAACTGAGCATCATTTTCATCCCTATTTTGGTCCCCGTGGTGCGAGTTGGAGGGCTCGGCGAATAGCAGAGCTGCTAGGTGGTTTTTTAGCTGGCACGAACTCTGCATCGACACCTCCTCTGCATGGTGCATCCTCACAAGCTACGACCCTGTTCACCTTCAGTCGCTTCCTGAGAAGTTGTTTGAGAGGTGTTGCACATTTTGTTTGGCACCCCTGGTTCTTTCTAGCCCAAGAGGGCTTATGTTTTCTATTTCCCATATTGTGTTTTCTATCAGCAACAACAATTTTCCAAAACTAAATTTTTTTTCTGGAAAATATTTTTTGGACGTGTAATTTTTTGCATATGCAAAACTTTGTAAGGCCGTAGCTTTTGCAAAGTGACTCAAAATTGAGTCATTCATTTTGCAAAGTTGTTTTTTTTTTCGTCCTCTATCCAACAAAGCTAATATCGCACTATCATTGTAAAGTGGCTGATCACGTTCCATTGTTTTGCACAATAAGGGAAAAAGGGAAAAATCAAAACTAAAGGAAAAAATCCATTTAAAAGATGTATTCAAATGTCAAGTGCATTCAATTATAAAGTGTCACTTTAAGGGGAATTAGGCTAGAGTGTTCAAAACCAATCTTACTGCATTAAAGTACCACTTAAAAAATAAAAACTAAGTATCAAGAAATATAAATTGCACCATTTCATCATCAAAAAGAAGGTCAAAAGATAATGGCAATGCCAAAGTTAGAAATCGACAGATGGGTTCTAAGTTTAGTAGTAGGTGATCATATGTCACCATTCCCTAAATTATTTCTAAGTATCAAATGCTGCAATACCTACAAAATACTAATGAACCAAGCCTATCATGACCTCTTTGGCAAAGGTTCTATTAAATTGGGAAATGGATATGTCCATAATGTCTACTTCATTCCTGACTTATTCGAGAAGCAAAATATCGAAGACTTATTGCAGTAGACAAAGTTTGCAACTTTGATTGTGCCTTCATCTTTTCACATTTCACATCTAGTGAAGAAGACAATCATGATGCAACTTCAGAGCCTAGTATCAACTCTTGGCTTAGCTCAGTTGGTTTTACATAGTTGAAAAATTAAACTCTACCTGATCTCTTAGAATGTAAAAACACTCATAAAGTATGAGATATTATAAGTGTAAAAGTGAAATGTAAATACTGATCTATAAAGAGTAGCAGGGAGATTGCAGCATTACTTGAATTGCGTTGGTTCCTACCTCATTTGAATGTGCGCAAATGCACATCCTTTCTTCAGTTATTTTGTACATTTCTTAGACCTATGATCTTTATCTTTTAAAATCACTACTTACTTCAATCAGTTTTCTAGAAATCTCTCAACATCAAGGGAAGACAAGTTTTACAACTTCGACATGCTTCAGGAGTTCTACATATCTGCATCAGAATCAACATCGAAATCATCATCTTCGAGAGGGGCTCTCTAGTCCTCTCTATGTTTTCTCTTTTATGGAGGAAAGTTTTTTCCCACAGGTTTTCTTTCTTCTCCATTTTTTGAGAGAAACATATGTAAATGAGTACCTAAAATGGCACATAGCTAGTACTCATATTTCATAAACTCACCTAAGCTATTCTTAAGGGGGGTGTTAGTGTATAACTCCATGAGTTAACACTTATTGAATCATAGTTAGATGACTTATACCACATGCCAATTGACCTTTTCAATTTGGTGAGTCGTTTGTAATAGGTGTCATCTCACTTGACACCGTGCCTCTATTTTAAGGTGGTTACGCTATTCTCTTGCTTTGAATACTGCCACCTAGAGTTGGGTATGCAACCTCTACTATTTATACTTGTCATTTGTCAATACAAATTGTTCGTTCTGACTTGTAATCTCATGTTTGATATTTCCATAATCTTGGTTTCTACAAATACATAAATGCATTTGGGGTTTGATGCTATACTTTAGAATTGAGCCAACCTTACTTGGCGCGAACCTGCTAAGTAATTTAGTATATATTCTATGAATCTTTTAAGGATTACAGTCAAACATTTAGGCAAGCTCTAACTTACATCTGTAATCTAGATGAATTCCGTGCTCTAATGTATTCTCCTTGCATGAAGTTTTTTCTGATGCCCTTTCACCGAATTCATTTTGTACATATCGTGCAAACATCTCATGCCCCGAGTCTGCGTATCTTTGAGTTATTATGTATCGCATTTTTCCTTATTCGGAGTATATGTCTATCAGGGAATTAATAGTAACTATAGATTTTCATAGTTTATTAATGTTAAAGTTATAAAGTCTTCATATGTCTCTTCAATTTATATCATATCGAACTCAAAACTTGGCTCAAATCCACCATCTAGCTTTATATTTTGTCTCTGCTTTCTATTGGAGTCTCCTATTTTCTATTTAGCATATTCATGTTTGATTGAAAGTTTTTGAGCCGTTCGTCAATTCCTATTTATCTTATTTTGCGATCAAGATAAATATTAAGTTTTGTTCCTAACTCTACCTTATCTTATCCGTTCAAGTCGATCATATAATATGCGCATCTTATTATATATGATTTGTTTTTATTATCTTATGCGCGAATTACTACTTATAGTAAATGCAATTTATACCGATGAATATATGTCTTGAGATAGGTGAAGGGAGAAATCAATCATTGATTTTGGACTTTATTTCTTAGGGTATTTAGGAGAGTCATATTAAAAATTATAGTCTTACAAAAAAGGTGTATTATAATGATTTTAGATTTTATATAAGTGATAGTTAGAGTTATTGTTCTGAAAAGAAAACAAAATACTTTTGAGTACTATGAGAATAGTTATTATTTAGCTACTCTTTCTAATGTAAAACTTCATTTATATTTACATTGGGAGTCGTATAGGTCAATAGGAAGATGCATTAAGAAGGATTAAGATAAAGTTACAGGTTCATAAAAGTTTGAGATCTGAATTGTCATTGTCTCTAACACATATTGATGAACATTTGATTTTAGATAAAATGTAGTTGGCATTTTATTAGCTCTAACTTATATACTATATCATGCTTATATGTTGATACTATGCATTATAGGTAAGTAGATTTCATATATAAATAAGAACTTGGTATTGAATTATATTATTCTTTCCAACATGTATCATGTAATGTTCCTTTTCTGTGAGATATATAATAAATTTAGATATTGAAAAATATACATATAGTATATATACAATAATAATTAAACATAAATTATAACATTTATACATATAATAATATGATACGTGGATATTGTTTGGTAAATTGTTTCCTTAATTTGCCAACCGTACACTTTCCCCCATACTTGCAGGAGACAATTTCTGACGCAAGGATCTGTTTTGTTTGACTTGACTTATTTTATGAGGCCTTGTGAATTTCTTTAACTATTGTATATCTTTCTAAAAAGGAAATGAGTTTCACAAGCCTTTTCTAGATCATAGCCCCCATGGATATTAGGAGTTAATAAATATGGTAGCGATTCCCGAAACAAACAAAAAAAGAGAATTTAATTAAAATTAAATTAAGAGTTTTTGAAAGGTTGTGAATTAAAAACAATTTACTAAAGGCAACAATTGTTTCAAAAGGGTCTGAGCATTGCCTCTTGAAGAGGAGAGGTATTTAAGGAGCATAGGTAAAAAGGGAACAAAGATTGAGATATGAGGGATTAAAAGGGAAAGTTGAGGAAAAGATAAGTTGATATCATATCAAGTTTCTAGAAGAAGATAGACATATTAAGTAAGGAAGAGGACAAAAGAACATCAAGTGAATGGCTAAAACTAAAAGAAGGTAACCGTGGTAATTATAAGAAACACTAGCACATCAGAATGTAACAATTCTAAAGAGGAAAGATTACTACTGTAGAAAACACCCCATTGGAAGATTATATTCAATAACACTATGATATCTAACCAATCTACCATTATTGCATAAAACTAAGGTATGTTCAGCTGTTAGGAATAGATATTTACTAAGTAATATGTTGTTACTTTACTATGCATATCTGAGTGAAGACATAATAATTTATATGTAGATTCTATTGAATGGTATCTTTGTTAATCCACTGGAATAGGAATTAGCCATAAGGAAATTTTGTCTGTAATATGAATCATATCAGACTGTAACTATTGATAATATAGTGACTGGTTTATTAATACGCCTTCACTCCATATGTACTAAATACGTTTGTTATGCATCTTGTGAAGGATGGATAGAGGTGTGATTGAGTGGCAATGAGGGGCTCACAAGTAGTCATAAGGACTCTTGGAGTCAAGGAGCCAGATTGCACCCTCTATGCCAAACCCACAAGGTAAGACTTTTATGGGTAATGGACTTGAAGGGAAAGCCCCATGGGCCATCAAGTCTGGAAAGGATGTTAGAAGCAACCATTCTTTGGGCTCGGTAAAGAACGAGCCCGAGCAACCCCTCTCATGTTCCTACTACCCAACTCTATCTGCTTGAATAGATTAGATCTAATTATAATAGTGGAATATGTATGTATGTGTTTTATTTCTTTGGTGCAAGTTGTTGTCCCAAGACAACATTCTCCCAATATAAAGTCACTATCTTTAATTTTAATTCATACATGGCTATTAATATTCAGAAATAATAGCTTTAATTCACATGATTGAGTTAAGATCATAAGTCATTTTATATATTCATTAAAAATTAACTTTAATTAAAGATATTACACAATAATTGTCTCCTCATTAGTTATTTTAATTCAAGTTATACATGTATCAAAATAGTTCAAAATCAGTGTTAACAGTCTTTTAACAAGTAGGGGACATTACAAATGGTATCAGAGTATTCTTCCCGTCAACCTACAAGACAAGCCTACTTAACTGTCATACAATTAGGGTTAATTACTTGTAAATGGTTTAAAAGAAAATAGATAGAATTGCAATCCTATATGCATGTGCCTTTCAAATGTATGCTTCATGCCTGACATATATTTATATGGTTCTATGCCTAGCATGCATTTATACTTCATGCGTTATGTGTACACTTAATGTCTTATGTGTATTCATGTGTACTACTTCATGCCTTATGTCGATTCTTTATGCCTTGCATATATTTATGCTTTATGCCTTGTGTGCATCTATGTAAATTGCTTCATGTTGCTTCATGCTTTATGTGCTACATGTATGCCTCATGACTTAAGTGTTTCATGTGTATACTTCATACTTTATGTGCTACATGCATGATTTATGCCTTAAGTGTATTCATGTGTATGATCTATGCTTTACGTGTATTTAGGTGTGTGATGCATGCCTTGTGTCTATTCATGTGTATGATTCATGCCTTACGTGTATTTATGTGTATTCTTCATGCCTTATATGCATTCATGTGTATACACCATGCTTTATGTGTATTCTTCATGCCTTACGTGTATTCATGCATATGATTCATGCCTTATGTGCATTCATGTGTATACCCCATACTTTATGTGTATTCTTCATGCCTTATGTGTATTCATGCTTTATGCCTTAAATGTATTCATGCATATGCTTTATGCCTTTAAAATATTTACATATATGTGTTATGTCTTACATGCTTGCTTCATTTTTAATGTGTTGCAACATGTTTGATCCATGTTTAATAATTATTGACAAATACCAAACGATGTCAATATCACTATTACAAATATGGATATAATCCTCCATTTCTGAATCAAAAGTATCTTGCTATCAGTGCATTCATTTAGTTGTGAATCATTATTAGGAAAAACATCTACAAGTATTAACCTATTCACTCATTAAAAAGATCATCAATTTACACATTATCTTGACTGACTCGAAGAGAAGGGTAACATCATTAAATTTGCATCTCTATTTCTGCTCTTATGCTGTAATCTATTGCACAACCACCACTTTTTCAATGATCTCTGTCTTCTTTAAGACAAAAGATTCAAACCCTTCTCAGGATAAAGATGTTCATGATCAACAGCTTTAGCTAATGAGTTTAAAAAGAAACTCTCAACATTGTTGCCTCCACCATAGTTGAAATCTCCAGCCAGTAACCCAATAAATAAATAAAAAATCTCTGAGGCAAAAAAATCTCTTACAAAGTAGGTCACTGCATATAGAATTCTCAGGTCTGTAACGATAAACGCTTACAACATATACAAATGGAAACTCACTTCTTTCCTTGTTTGGACAAGGGAGGCAAGGGAAACAATACATGTGAATGAAAGGAGGTAAAAGAGCTTTCCACTTCCTAGTTTCACCATACAAGGATATAGATACGTCAACCGAATTTTTTTTTCTTTTAATTGAAGCTACTGTGAAAATTCTTGAATAAGAGTATATCCTTGTGGACTGACATGTGCACCAGATCTATAATCTGATCATAGATTTCCTTTGTCGTCGATTTTAATTCATTGTAACGCAAGGCAAAGCTAACCACTTTTATATCAGAGGCATAGACATGTAAGTCATAGTGGTTGCAAGTTGGGGCTTGGATTGTGTTGTATCAAATTCATAATCCTCATTTGCATGGGTATCATTTGAAACATGAAGCTGTAACTTGCAATATTCTTCTAATACAGTCTCATAATAACTTGGTACACATCCAATCACATTACAACTGAATCCTTCATCAATCTCACCCTTGGATGTCTTAATGTTAACCTCTGGTTTTATATCAAATTTGATTAAGACAATTTCCTTCTCAATGATGATTCAATTATCTGTTATGGTAGTCATCACGATTCTCTGAAGCAAGCTGTGTATCCAAAGGGAGTAATTCAACATTATCAGTAACCAACAAATAATGACATAATTGTTATAGAATCACATAAAACAGACTCAGCAACCAATTAATAAAATACACTACATCATTAAAAACATTCATAATACTTCCAAAATTAATTTGGAATCTTGGAATCTTTAAGAACGCAATCCCATTTGCGACTGCTTGAGGACAAGCAATCTTGGGCAAGGTGGACTGTAATGTTCCTTTTCTATGAGTTATATAATAAATTAAGATATTGAGAAATATACATATATTATATACATAATAATAATATAACATAAATGATAACATTTATACATATAATAAAATCAAAAGTGGATATTGTTTGGTACAATACTTTCCCCATACTTGGAGGAGACAATTTGTGACGCAAGGATCTGTTTTGTTTGACTTGACTTATTTTATGAGGCCTTGTGAATTTCTTTAACTATTGTATATCTTTCTAAAAAGGAAATGAGTTAAGCAAGCCTTATTTGGATCATATCCCCCATGGATATTAGGAGTTAATAAATATGGCAGCGATTCTTAAAAGAAAAATTAAATTAATATTATTTGAAAGGTTGCGAGTTAAACATAATTTACTAAAGACAACAACTGTTTCAAAAGGGTGTTACCGAACGGCCCGTCAAAGCTCTCATATATAGATAGGGGAGACAATAGATAGTGCAGACCCACCCTATAGAATCTATAAAGGGATTGCTGAAATCCCGTCCTCTGTTTGCCCAGTTCCCTCCCCCTCCCACTCACTTTGGGATCTAAAGAAGGCTCCCTCAACTCTAGATGCAGCACTAGCCCACAACCCCCTCCCTGGGTGGTATAGCATTTCGGTGTAGTTTGGGATCGAGGAACATCTAGGAAGGGAAACACCTTAAGAATAGTAGGGGTGTGGGCCTCTATTTCAAGAGGAGCTAGAGTTGCCTCTTGAGGAGGAAAGGTATTTAAGGAGGATAGGTAGAAAATGGATGGAGATCAGGATATGAGGGATTAAGAGGTAGAGTTAAGGAAAAGATATGTTGATATCATATCAAGTTTCTAGAAGAAGATAGCCATGTTAAGTAAGGAAGAGGACAAAAGAACAAGTGAATCGGTAAACACTGGCACATTAGAATGTAACAATATGAAGAGGAAAGATTACTATTGTAGAAAATACCCCAGTGGAAGGTGATATTCAATAACAATATTAGATCTAACCACTCTACCATTATTACATAAAACTAAGGTATGTTAAGATGTTATGAATAGATATTTATTGAGTAATATGTTGTTACTTTACTATGCATATCTGAGTGAAGACATAATAATTTATATGTAGATTCTATTCAATGGTATCTTTGTTAATCCACTCGAATATGCATTAGCCATAAGGAAACAAGTCTGTAATATGAATCATATCAGACTGTAACTGTTGATAATCTAGATAGAGGTGTGATCCAGTGGCAACAAGGGGCTCACAAGTGGTCATAAGGACCCTTGGATTCAAGGAGCTAGATTGCACCCTCCATGGTAGACCCACAAGATAAGACTTCTATGGGTAATGGACTGGAAAGGCAAGCTACAATGGCCGCCAAGTCTAGCAAGGAGGCTAGAAGAAACCGTTCCTTGGGCTTGGTAGACAACGAACCTGTGCAACCCCTCTCATTTTCCAACTACCCAACTCTATCTTCTTGAATAAATTAGATCTAATTATAATAATGGAATATGTATGTAGGTGTTTGTTTTCTTGGGTGCAAGTTGTTCTCCCAAGACGACACTCTCACAATACAAAGTCACAATCTTTACTTTTAATTCATACACAACTAATCGTATTCAGAAATATGAGTTTTAATTCATATGATTGAGTTAAGATCATAATTCATTTTATATATTCATCAAAAAAGAACTTTAATTAAAGACATTACATGGTAATTGTCTCCTCATTAATTTTTTTAATTCAAGTTATAAATGTATTAAAATAGAAAAATCAATGCTAACAGGCCTATAACAAGTAGGGGACATTACATATCATAATGTTACCTTGTGTAAAGCTTTTGAGCATGTAATATATTATATCCTTGTATCTTCAATGCATTAAAATCTAGATCTAGGATAAGAAATAAACCTAGGGTTGGGTAGATAATTAGCCTTTGAAACCATCTTGAATAAACAAATTTAGGTTGTGGGGAGCAAGGGTAAGTTAGATAATCTTAATGATTAATAATGAGAAAAATTTAACTACGACATTGTGATATTTTGGAATAAGATGAATTATCTATCAAATTATAGAAAATTGAATTTCAATTTGTATCATACCCTAAGTACTCAAATGTGTGTTGTTTTTCTACATACATATACATGTTCTGTAATGACTCTTGAATTTATGACATGGATATTATTTACAATGGCTGTAAAAGAAGTTGTTTTCAACTCTTGATAAGAAGCCTAGTATAGAATGATACACTTATATGTCCTTGTTGTTTTCTTATCTGCTCTTAATACTTCTGTATGCTTATGTATACATGAATGCATTCTTGTATAAATTCATTTTATGTTTACCTCGTGTAATTTGGCCTTGGCTCGCAGCCCACTTTTTTGATCTGTGCCATTCACCTCAGTTTGAAAGGTCTGTGTGATTGCAGTATTCTATTGAGATCATGGCATTGTATTTGTTTATAGAAAGCCACGGTGGCAATCCTTTATACCTGGGTGGATTATTCTTGGCTCGCTATTACGTTGACTGAGGATTTGCTGCAGGTGGTTGACAGTTTTGACTGCACTCTTATTCATCGACTTCATGCTTTGATGCGGCATCCCAATCGAAAGCTCGATGATTTGCAACTTCTGATTATTCGGTCCGAACAAGTAATATTGTGGGTCGTGGTAAGTGGAGAATATTTGATAGCGTTTTTAGCTTCCATCCTCATCATCTAGTCTTGCTCATCATCTTTTTGTGGCGGACAACAGTGCAGAGTAGCTCATGGTGAGTTGACTTGGTGCGTGCTTAAATTGGCGGTTAGTTAATTTGCTTAGTTGGCATCAACTATTGAGGTGTGGGGCCCACGTCCATCTCACACTTTGTCTGTAGTTGGGGCTTGGGGCTTTCATTTTTGCTAGATTGGCTTTGTGAGACCGTGTTCTTTTGCTCCATGGGTGTAGGTGTTGTCATTCTGCAACTTTGAAAGTGACGCACAACATCCAAAGTGTCTCACGCTTTAAAAACATTACACTCACACCCCTTTTATGCATCAAGAGGGGTTATTTTCCTTATGCTCATAATTTGCACAAATGAAGCCAAAATTTGGCAAACGAGATATCAACAAAAAGTTGATTCCATCAACTTTGCAATAGTGTAGGCATTTTTCACTGATTTTATTGTTCGATGTCGATTATTTATTGTTGAAATCAACTCTTGTTTTTGCACTCTCGATCTCATAACATTTTGACTCCACACTTCATTTTTAGCGTTTCAAATTGCAACAGGAAGGTATTGAGGAGCACTTCAATTTTATCCATACACTTTTTGCAGATTTGATTCTAAAATTTCTTAATTTCAATTAGGTACTGAATTGATACCTAGGGATACAATGTTCTAAATTTGCAAAAATTGTGTCAATATCATTTGTACAAAAAGGTTAATTTCTTGGAGGGTAATCAGTTGTTGTATTGTACTCTCTGATTATACCACAAATTTGTCCAAAGTTGTATCTCCAACTCTATATAACTATCATGAGTGGAAATCACAAATGGAGTTATTGTTGCTAACATTGAAGCTGCATAGAATCACTTTTGACCAATATCCAAAACCCACATATGCTATAAAAAAGAGGAAATGGTTTGATTGAAGAGATGAAGCTCTTGGTACACTCATTATGTCTATCTCTCTTGATTTGAGATATCATGTTGTATCTTGCAAAACTCCTAATGAAAATTGGACTACCTTAGAGAGTCTCTTTGGTAAGCTAGATAATATGAAGAAATTCAAGTTGGAGAATGAACTAATGAGTGTAAATCCTCTAAGCTCAATTCTAAAGATTCGAGTTATCTAATTGTGGGATGACAAAAGAGGATGAACAATTGATTATGTCTATTAGATCTCAAAACTAGGTCCTAACTATTTAGTTTTTTGTTTTTACATTATATGCTACTATTGATGCTCTTGGTAGTGCACACAAAATGCCTTATCTTGATGGGTTTGTAGCTCAACTCACAAGGGAAAAGGAAAAGTGGGCACATCTGGGTACATTGAAGCCTTCAAAACATCAAGTAGTTCTTGTGAAGGATTACACTCCAAAGGCTTGAAGTGGCCAAGGATGGAGTCAACATAAGGATCCCAGGTCTAATGAGAAAGCTAAGAATTATCCTTCCAAGCATACTTTTGTGTCCAAGACCTCTTCTAAAGAGGATTCATCAAACAAGAAGAAGTTGAAATGTGCTTATTATAAAAGGCTAGGACATGATGAGAATAAGTGTTATAATAATATTGATAAGTAATGACACATACACAAAAGTTAATAAGAAAGGTTCTATTGATATGGGAGAGGGCACATTTAATAATGTCCATTGTGTACCATCCTTAACTACTAATCTCCTTTCAATTCATCAAATTACCCATGGAGCACAAGGTAAAATTGTTCACTCTTGATTATGTCTATACTAAGGAAATGGAGATTAGAGGTGTCATAGCTATAGGATTTGTTAATTATTCATCTTGATTGTATTCCTTTTCTAATTTTTCTCATGATGATGATGATGATGACGTTCCTTTGGTTGCTGGTCACACCCTTCCATCAAGGTGAATCATGTTTGTGAGGAAAAGTTTGGACACTTGAATCTTATTATTATTGAGAAGAGTATTGAACTTCCCACTTCTCCAACTCTTTCTTCTTTGAACTTGAGTTCTACTTTTTCAGCAACATGATCATAACATTTTAGATCTTGCAATGTGGGGTGAGTATTTGGTCGGTGTTTTAAACTTGTTTGTTGAGTCTCATATTGCAGATTTGGGAGATGTACTATAGGGGATTTCTCTTATCTTTGATGATAGTTTCATCACAATTATACATTTTCCTTCATCTTCTTTAGAGAGTGACATTAATGAGTCTCCTCCTTCACTGGATTTATTACATTTCTTGGTCCAATTTGATCATGGTTATGTGATGGCTTCTTCAAGTTTGGAGACAACTACTCAGTTTTCAAAGATTAACACTTGGAGACTTCAATCCTCCTTTCATTTTGACAATAAGTGGCTTCTTCATCATTCAGTGGACTTGTTTCTTCCTAAGGGAAGATGTGTTGCTTTTCAGTATTGGGTCATCTTTTGTTTCCAAGCATAATTGATTGACATCGGAGCTTCTTCATTATGGGGGAAATTTTATGACTCTCTTTTTTCTTCCTATGGGAGGATATTTGATTGTATATAGATGATGTATGTTGTCCTTGTGGCGTCTTGATTCCTCCATGCATCATCATTTTCTTATTTCTTTTCTCTCTTTTGGAGAAGAGTTTTTTTTCACGTCATTTTCTCCTTTTCTCCACTCGTGATAGATTGCATTTGTATTGTACATGGGTATCTAACATGGCCTAGTAGCTGGGACCCATATTGCATCTTTGCAATCTTATACTCCCTAAGTTGCACTTAAGATGGGGTCTTAGTGTATGTAGTTTTATCTTCTTACATTTACTTAAGTTACATTTGTATAGTCACGGTTAGGAGAGACCTCAATGAGATATATCTGGACCATGCAACAAGAGTGAACACAATGAAATTAAGACAAGATGATGGAGGCAATGCAAAACTGAATGAAATAGATCATGAAAACTGATTACAAATGGCTGGTAACATCCGGTCTTCAAGATTTGGCTCTTTGTCATGTTACATATCTGCTCAATTACAAAATCGGTCAACTCCAGACCTCTAAATCTTAAGATATATCTCCTATATTCTCTGGGATGAATTATGATGCTTAATTACATTAATTTAAATTATCAAGAGAGATCTATGTTGGCCCAAGAGGGATCAAATGTCGAAGAACAAGATCAAACGTGTAAAACCACTAGGTTGGCCTTCGCCAATGAAAATCCTCTTGAAAATCGAAAGGAAGAAGTGCAAATAAAAGGGAAGGTCAGCCACATGCCAAGGAACATTGGAATCAATGATCTGAAGCACCACAAGCTATGTAAAGGATATGCAAGATTCATCAATAGCAAAAATGTCCAAGCGGTTCTAGTGTTCTAAGCTAGAAAACTGTCTCTAAATTTGGAAGCGATAACTTGCTGGAAAATGATCCAAACATCTCGTGGTTTAGGAATAAGGAAGATAATCATGTTTACAAACAAAACCAAGCTCTGCAAGATCCAGTGAGAAAAGGCAAGAAAATGTAGAAAGTAATGCTGAAACTGCAAAACAGAAAACAAATTGAAAGAAATATTTCTGGGTGATGTAAGATTGCCCAGAACTGGGGATGCTCCTACATCAGACATCCAGGGTTGTTGAAAAAGTGAGTCCCTCACTTTTATAGGGTCAGAGGAAAACCAAGGCATTCCACCTCTATCCAAGAAATCCAAGATGAATCTTCAACTGGTCTATCTCTCCATTTTACAAGATACTCCATGTACTGATTTCTCCAAGTGCTATGCCCAATCCTGCGATCCAAAATGTCTTCAATCTGATCTTATTCCTTCTAGGGTAACTCCTTCTCCAAGTTTGCAATACTATCTTCAATAAATTTTGATTCATGATACTGTTGTAGATCTACAATGTTGAATATAGGTGAAATATTCAAACTATCTAGTAGCTCTACTTCATATGCATTTCCGAAACTTAATTTTCTCAAGATCTTGCAAGGTCCAAACTTTCTCATCTGCAACTTGTTATAGGTTCTGACTGGGAATATTTCCTTTCTTAGGTACACCATTCATCGCCAACTTCAAATTCCTTATGTCTTCTCTTCTCATATGCCTTCTCCTTATATTTGTTCATCATATCCTCCAATTGTTGTTTAACCTGAATATGTAAAGCCTTCATGTGATCTACAAATTCTTCTGCTTCCACACTCCACTTGTCTTCATTACTGATATCCCTCAATTTTGATATACCTCTAGGGTCTGCTCCAATAACAATCTCAAAAGGTGTACTTCTGGTACTCCTATTCACTGAATTATTGTAGGCAAACTCTGCTTGTGCAAGTATCAAATCCCAACTTTGGTTTTCTCTCCAACCAAGCATCTCAACAAATTTCCCAAACTCCTATTTACTACCTCTATCTGTCCATCAGTCTGTGGGTGAAAAGTAGAATTGAATTTCAAATATATCTTCATCTTCTTCCAAAGTGTTCTCCAAAAATAACCAACAAACTTAGTGTCTCTATCTGAAACTATATATGCTCTTATGTAATCCATGTAATCTCACCATTTCCTTGAAAAATAAGTTGTCTATATGCACTGCATCTGATGTCTTCTTACAAGGTATGAAATGAGCCATCTTCGAGAATCTATCCACCACCACAAATATAGAGTCATTCCCTCTCTGTGTTTTAGGTAATCCAAGTATTAAATCCATGCTTACATCCTCCCAAGGTCTCTCTAGAACTGTCAAAGGCTTACACAATCCCACATTCAGACTACTACCTTTTTCAACTTGACAAACTATACAACTTTGCACAAATTTTATGACATCCTTATGAATCTGAGGCCAAAAGTCATGTTCACTCACCAATGCTATTGTTTTGTCAATACCAAAGTGTCCAGCTAATCCTCTGCTATGCTTTGCCTTTATCAGGTTCTCCCTCATAGAACTCTTAGGTATACACAATTGCACACCTTTGAATAACATCCTATCCTAAATGAAATAATCCAACCACTTACTTCTATCTACCATAACTATTGCTCTACATTCTTTCCAAGATTTTGCAAAATCTGGGTCATTATCATACATGGTCTTCAACTCTTCAAATCCTAGTACTGTCACTCTCATCTCTGTCAACAAAATTCTTCTTCTACTCAAGGCATTGGCAACTTTTTTTTGACCTTCCACTCTTATGCTTCAACACAAACGTGTAACTTTTCAAAAACTCTACCCTTCTCATATGTCTCTGATTCAACTTACTCTAACTATTCAAATACTACAAGGCTTGATGATCGGTACAACACAAACTCCTTAGGCAATAGGTAATGTCTCCACTTCTTCAAGGCCTAAACTATGGCATAAAATTCCTGATCATACATTGAATATCTCCTTCTTGCATCATTCAACTTCTCGCTAAAATAAGCTACTGCTCTCCCTTCCTGACTTAACACGGCTCCAATTGCATTCCCACTCGCATCACACTCCACTTGACATAATTTGTTGAAATCCGGTAAAGCTAACACAGGCCACTCAGTCACCTTCTCTCCAATGCTTTCCGGTGTAGGCCATTCAACAATTGCTTTTACCTTCTTAGGGTCCATCTTCAATCCATCCATAGATATAAATCCTAAATAGACTAACTCTTCCTTTATTAAACTACACTTCTTTAGATATATCAACAATGTCTCCTCTCTCAACCTCCGAAAAACTTGTCTTAAATGCAACAAATTCTCCTCTTTTGTCTTACTAAAAATTAGGATGTCATCCAAATATACAATAACAAACTTACCCAATAATTTCTTCAATACCTCAATCATCAATCTCATGAAAGTACATGGTGCTTTAGTCAATCCAAAAGCCATCACCACCCATTCAAACAATCCTGCATTTGTCTTGAATGTTGTCTTCCACTCATTTCCTTCTTTGATTTTGATCTGATGATATCGACTCTTCAAGTCTATCTCTGTGTAGTATTGATTCCACTCAAGCAATCCATTATGTCATCCATCCTAGGAAAAGGAAACTGGTACTTCACTATGATCTTGTTTATTGCTCTAGAATTGGTACACATCCTCCATTCTCCATTCTTCTTAGGTGCTAACATAGTTGGTATTGCACAAGGACTCAAGCTTTCTCTGATCAAACCTTTCTTCAACAATTTCTAGACTTGCCTGTTCAATTCTCCATTCTTTGTCGGTGTCATCCAGTGTACGGCTTTGTTAGGAAACTAGCTCCAAGAATCAGTTCCATGCAATGACTGGTACTCCTCACAGGTGGTAATACATCAGGAACATTATTTAAAATGATGTCTTCATACTCCGTCAACAACTCCTTTATTTCCTCTGGTTGTTCTTCATGTTCTGGGTTCTCGGTCTTCTTAGGGACTAAGGCAAAACACATGTTCTCATGTTTCATTCCATCCAGGATTTTCCTTCCATACACCAAACAGATTCTCACATTCATACAAACTTCACTCTTCAAGGGTTCCTCCAAGGGTCACAAGGTTTTTCTCATCCCATTTGCTAGAATAGTGTATATGTTCTTTCTCCCATCATGTATTGTCTGTCTATCAAACTACTAAGGTCTACCAAAAAAATGTGAAAAATATCCATAGGCATAATATCACACAAAACTTCATCATGATAGTTTCTAGTTTTCAATTTCACCAAACATTTCTCACTTACTAACAACTTATGATCATCCTGAATCCATGTTATCTAATAAGGCTTAGGGTGCTTCAATCTTTCCAACTTCAATTTATTCGCCATCTCTTCTGAAATAATATTATTTGAACTACCACTATCAATAACTACTTTGCAACACTTACCAGATACCTTACATCTAGTCTTGAACAAATTTCTCCTCTGCAAGGGTTCTTCATCCTCTCCAGTATGACACAAGGCTCTCCTCGTCATAAACAATTCTCCATCTTCCAGTTTGTTAGTTGATTCGGTGGGGATTTGTTCTATCGATATTGTGCTCCTAGTGTTCTTTATCTTCTTACATTCAAAAGCACGATGTCAATCTCCTCCACACTTAAAGAAAGTTCCTCTAAACACTCACTTATCTTATCTTCTATCATCTTTTCTATAACCCTCATTCCGATAACTATTAGGTTCTCTTCTCATGTAAAATTTTTTTTCATCCTTCCGGCATAAGCTACCATCTTTACTTACTTCCTTGTCCTTCTTATGATCTATACAGGTTCCTCTTCCTCCTTGAAATCTTCCTCTAGAAAACCTTCCACCTCTACATCTTTGTCTCCTCATGTCTTTTCTGCATATTGGTAACCTTCTTCAACACTCTGCAACTTGGTCAAACTGAGTTCATCCTATATAGACATCCGCAATCCATTCAAATATCTTGCAACTTGTTCGGTATCAACACCGACGTGTCTGGATTTGATATTCAACTTTTAGAATACTTCGGTATACTCCTTCACACTTGATTCTTTCTACTTCAAGTTCTACAACTTTCGGAACAGATTTACTTGATAATCAGCTGGCATTAACTTTGATTTCAACTTGGCAACCATCCGCTCCCATGATTTGATCTTCTCTTTTCCTCTTCTCTATCTATCAACCTGCAAATGTTCCCACCAATTAGATGCATGAACTTTCAACTGGGTATAGGCATATTTCACCTTTCTTTCTTCCGTGATATTCTCAAAATCAAAATACTTCTCCATCTCCAAGATCCAATCCATCAATTCATTCGAATCCAACTTACCATCATACTCTGGTGGGGTAAAATGTGGTTTGGTGTTTGTCCTACTCAAACCCCTCAAGAACCTCTCTCCATCCAGGTTGATCGCCGGTGGGTTTGCTACTTGTCCTATTGGTGCTTCTTCTTCTCCATCTTCACTCACATCTTCAATATGTCAACCTCGTCTCTGGGCTGTTTCAACAACTTCCAACCAGGTTGCAATTCCTCTCAACATTTCCATCATAGTGGGGTTTGCATTCCCATGTGCTTCACCATTCCTATTTCCTCTTCGTGCAATCTTCATGCCAGTCCTCTGCAGCTACAGGTCAGATCCTCAATCCGCCACCTAACAACAAAATCTTCAGGACAACACAATCTCTAGAATGAAATCTCACTTTGATACC
The DNA here is from genome assembly GCF_030272615.1 of Cryptomeria japonica. Taxonomy (NCBI): domain Eukaryota; kingdom Viridiplantae; phylum Streptophyta; class Pinopsida; order Cupressales; family Cupressaceae; genus Cryptomeria; species Cryptomeria japonica. The sequence goes on along the minus strand of NC_081414.1, from coordinate 607,633,530 downwards.
ACTTGGTGCAACCACGGTTAGGAGGGACCTCAATGAGATCTATCTAGACCATGTAGCAAGAGTAAACACAAAGAAAGCAAGACAAGATGATAAAGGCAATGCAAAACTAAATGAATTAGATCATTAAAACTGATTACATTCGGTCTTCAAGATTCGACTCATTGGCCTACTCAATTACAGAATTGATCAATTCCCGACCTCTAAATCTTAAGATATATCTTCTATATTCTCTAGGATGAATTATGATGCTTAATTACATTGATTTATATGCTCAAGAGAGATTTGTGTTGGCCCAAGAGGGGTCAAATGTCGAAGAACAAAATCAAACATGTAAAACCACTAAGTCAGCCTCTGCGAATGAAAATCCTTTGAAAAATCCAAAGGAAGAAGTGCGGATTAGAGGGAAGGTCTGCCACACGCCAATGAACATTTGAATCAACGATCTGAAGCTCCACAAACTACAAAAAGAATCTGCAAGATGGATCAATAACAAATAGGTCCAAGCGGTTCCAGTGTTCTAAGCCAGAAAACTGTCTCGAAATCCAGAAGTGATAACTTGCCGAAAAATGATCCAAACGTCATGTGGCTTAGGAATAAGGAAGATAATCATGTTTACAAACAAAAAAAAAGCTCCACAAGATCTAGTGAGAAAAGAAAAGAAAATGCAGAAAGAAACACTAAAACTGTAAAACAAAAAACAAATTGAAAGAAATGTTTTTGGGTGATGCAAGATTGCCCAGAACCGAGGATGCTCCTGCATCATACGTCTAGGAAACTAGCACTTAATTGGATACTAGTTGTGTAGTTGTTGACTCTATCTACCCTCCTATGAGATTGAAACACTTGTGCACACCCTATTTTGTCTCATCTCTTGCTCTTTCCTTTATAAGCAAGGCTCATCTTGTACATTTTCATGTTCATTAGGAATATGGTCAATCTTGCAGTGTGATCCAATCTTATTGCCATTCTCTTGTAAAAGTTATTTTAGTCTCACACATCTTGAGGGTGTTATAGAGACACCTAATAATCTAACAAGTTGCTTACACCTTGAACATTGTATTTGTTTATTCTCAAGGGGAGGAATGTGGTTTTCCACTTGGGGATCTTCATCAACTTTCATCATCGTGTCTTCATCCTCGATGTTGGTGCTTCTCTCTTATGGGAGGATGTAATGTCTCTTCTTTTCTCCCTTATGGAGGTGACCTTGATTTTAATTTTGTGACATATCCAGTACTCGGGGCAACATTTGGAGTCCTTCATGCTTAGTCACGTGTACCTTTTTATTTATTACATCAAAGGCGTCTCCTATATGAAGTGAACCAGCTGAGTTCTGTAATCCATGGTTGTTATTGCCCGAATTCCTGTACCCGAGTTCTGTAATCCGTATGAGTTGACAGAAGCAGATGCATATACTCATCGCCCGACTTCTGGAAACAACAAAATGGTGTTGGATTTCACATGCTTGTGCAATTCTGGAAGGGAGAAATTTTGATGCATATATTTGAGTCCACGAGCTATGCCAAGAGCAGTCTTATAACGCATCGGCCATCACTGGGCCAAATCGCCGTGCAGACAACCAAACAAACTGCCATTGGCAATGAACTCGCATATCAACAGTTTGAAGTTGGAATCTCCACTTGAAATGTAATAGGGAAGCTTTAACATATTGGTATGCTCTTCATGCTCACCTTTTCTCTTAAAATTCCCCTATTTGTGCCCCCATTCCCGATTTTTTAAGGCTACTGCTTGCCTATTTTGCAGAATGGCCTTGTAAACTTTTCCGACTTCTCCTGTCTGTTGTTATGTGTCAAGAAAAACATTCGCTAACACATCACATGCTAGCGACACCATGCATGACCAACCCAGAAACATCACGGTGAACCTCTCCTTGCGATCGGGATGGGGTAGGTGCCTCCCAGCAGGAGGATGGAATCGGTGTTTCCTCGGGTGGCCACCGACCTACAATGATCCCCAAACTCCCTTGCTTGGTGGAGAAGAAGCGAACAAAGTGCTGCCTCCTTCCTCTGTCGATGAAAAGCGGACTGGGGTTGCTCGCAAGCTAGGTCAGATCGGAGCACCATTGCAAACGGATTACCAATCTTCTTCCCATTGGGGACAAGGGACGGAATGACCTCTCGATCCGATCTATTCACTGCAGCCCACGACTGCGTTCCAGTCTTGTTGCGTGTTCATCCGCGTATGGATATGGATGAATAGGGCCAGACATTGTCTGGGCCAAGAGCCATAGTGAATTGTTCCCGTTTCCATGGGATTAACTTTAATAAAAACTTATTTTACTTTTTAATTTAATTATTTATTAGCTTATAGGTTTATTATGTATTATTATATATTAAAAATTATTAAATATACTTATAATACAATCTACAATATATATTTTATATAATACAAAAGTCTCTCTCTCTATATATCATTATTATTATATTCTACAATAAAAACTATTAGATACAACTATATTAATTATTATAATTAATAGTTAATATATTTTTCATATAGGGAAAGAGTATGATACATTAGATTTAGATGTTTTTTTTTTCATGTGACCTAGGTTTTTATGGCTATTGTTTTGGCATTTGGTTAGTTATGATAAACAGGGTGGGATTCATTATGCACACAAGGATCAAAAGGTGGTCATTTCAAGTCGATGTTCAATACATATTCTATATTTCCTCATTAATTTTTTGCTTTGACCACCACAAAATTTGCACAACCAATCCAATAGTAATATGAAAATGCTCCAATAATTGTGTGCTATTATTATCAATAAAGTTGTATAATGTAATTGGGCCTCTTCCCCCATGATAAATTAAATTAACATATAAATATAATACAATATATGATATATATATTTATTATAATACAAACTAAATTATATAGTACAAATTAAATGAACATATATAAAATCTAATAGTTTAACTAATCTCTAGAGAGAGAGTAGAGAAAAAAGAGATAATGAGAAACATAGTGATAGAGGGAGATACAAAGAGATATAAAGTGAGAGGTAGAGAGATAAATATGAATATATAAGAGATATAGGGAAGGTGACTGATCTCTCTCTCTCTCCCCCAATCTCTTTGTATCTCTCTATATCAGATTTCCCTCCCCCTCCCTCTCAATATGTTGACCTACCTTGCCTTCTCTTCCCCATCTTCTCTCTCTCCCTCTCTCCCCATACTTTCTCCCCTCTCCTCTATATATCTCTTTCCCTCTCTCCCTCTTCCTAGAACTCTATTTCAATATTGTTTTACCTCTCTTTGTCTATCTCTAACTCATTTTCTCTCCACCTTTCTCTACCCATAAATCTCCCTCCCTATAACTCTCTTTGTATATATCATTTCCTATGTCTATCTTAATCTTTACATCTCTCCATCTTTATATATTTATCTCTTTCATCCATATATATCCCTCTCTCCTCTCTCTATCTTTATATGTTTATCTCCTATCCATATCCCTCTCCTTATTATCCATCTCTATCCTCCTCTCTATCTCTATCACCCTACCACTCTCTCACTCTCTCTCTTCCTTCTATATCTTTCCCTCCTTCTATCCTTATCTCTCTCACCCCCTCTCTCTCCCTATTTCAAACATAACGTGAGCTAATTGGAAAAGGAACCTAGTTATCTTCCCGATTCAAACTTTTTTATTTTATTCATGTTGTGAATTCCTACAAATAGATTCATAGTTGATTTTAACCTATCACTTCTTTATTGAGCTATCACTTCTCTATTGAGGCCTTTGTTTCATATAAAACATCATTTGATAAATGGATTACCAATTGACCTTACGTACTACACAAAAAGTATGAAAAAAAATATAATGAAATGCTCCCTATTCAACCTTCCACACCTCTACAACATACCCATTGCACACTAAGGTGCAATTGCTAGTTTATTTCTCTTTTGGAGATGATTTTTCCCCCACTAATTTTTTCTCCTTTTCTCGATTTGTGAGAGTTTCATTGGTTTTTACATGAGTTTCTAATTAGGTCATTCTTCCTAAGACCCATTCATTCTTGCATCTTTACATTCATCATTATCCCTTTAGCCCATCCCTATGATAATCTTATGGGGGTGTTGGACTAATTAGGAAACTTTATTTAATTATTTAATCAATCAGGTCCTTTCATTACTTTATTCACTTAAGAAAAACTTAGATGTCATTTTTTCACTTAATTAGGCTAATAGTAGCTTAGTTTTTCTCATTCATTATGATTATGGCACTTGATAGTAGCTTATTTAATCTAGCATTATGGTTTTGCATCTAGGGTTTTATTTACCATTTCATAAAAAATCATTCATTCAATGTAATCATATCTTTTTATGCAATCAATAAAAAATTCTTAGGTCATGTTGAGGAAATTATCCTTACTTGACTTCTCCATGTGACACATCGTGTGCTTGTGGATGATTCTTGGCTTGTGCATTTGAAAACATCAACTTGTACAATTTAACTAGGTATCACATTTAGTTCCTTTTTATTTAACTCATTCTAACAATATAATGCAGTCTATATGATTGAAGAAGGAACACAACTATTCATTCATATTACTTTACAAGTGAATAATAATAACTTATTTCTCAACAAAGAAGTAATATATTTTCTTTTATTTACAACCAAGAATTTGATTCATCTTCCACTTCAAGAACAAGAGCTCCAGAGCAGTGAAGTTCCTGCCAAACTGTGCAGGAATGGTTTTGTTTTTGTCTTTTGATTATTTTGTTATGCATGTTTGATCAATGCTCTAATTAGGGCAAGATGATCTTCCCTTGTAAAGAAAATCTGGATAAAGTCGATAAGGATAACGCAACTCTCTCCATGAATGAAATAATACTAATGTCTATGAATGATAAAACAATTCAAAGTCACAAATAAAAGGTCAAGCTAAGAAACATAGCAATGAATTATCTATCAATAGTGATTTCTTGCAAAAGGAAGACAAAGCTTTTCATAGCTATAATATTAAGCCTAACAATGCTCAAGCCAAGAAACATAAAAATGAAATATCTATCAATGGGGATTTCTTGCAAAAGGAAGACAAAACATTTCATAGCTATAATAGCAAGCCTAGCAAACCACTTCATTTGAATTCGGTCTATTATCTAATTTGCAATATTACATGCCATTGGTCACTACACGATTCTCCAATTGTAGCAGGAAATCACTTTGGTTACATGGTTGCATTTTTCATTCGATATGTTTTTAGGTTATTCTTTTAGCTTAATCATGTATCCATTTTACTTTGTTTTATTTACATAATCACACATCACTATATAAGTCTATATAAGTCAAAAATAACAAATGTAGGACCTCACATGAAGAGCTTTTTGAAAAACCTTTAAACCAAAAAAAAAGGTAAATTTCCTTTTCTTAAATAATATACCATACATCCACCCAAACATTGAACTTCGTAACCATAAGAAGTTAACAAAAAATAGAATCCACATTTGCTACATACCCTCACTTAGCTAGTATAACCCATGCTAATAATGTTGCTTTTCTCCAACTTCACATTGTAGCATGTACAAAACTGCTAAAAAATAGCTTTTTCGACAACTACTAAACTATTATAGACACTTCTGCAATGGTCATGTGACTGATTTTAAACAGCTTCTGTAGGAACTGTGTGATTGATGGAAAACATCTTCTACAACGATTACTTAATTGTTGTAGGATGACTTCCCCTTAGCCATATTTATTCAATCCCCAAGTGATTACATTAATTTGCAAATACCTCATAACCATGCTTTAATCGCTACAGTGCCTTTAGAAGCATTTTTTGAGCTCAAATATGACTAAATGATAAAAAAAGGAATAATTTATTCAGCCCATCTATACGTGTAAATCGATAAATTTATTTTGGGAAATCCAAAGTTACACTATCCTCAAGATACTCCTACATCACAACATTTATTTAAATTTAGTACAAAAAGGTGTCCATTCATCCCATCCTTAAACATGTTACATAATAGTGTTTGTTTATAAGGTCTACTTAAAATATCAAAGTTAGATATCAAGACTTGACATCATCCAATTATAGTTGACCATCATTCATGCAATTTCCAAGAATTCAATAACTTAATAATCATAGATTCTATGAAAAAAATACTGCTACCAATTCGTGGCAAAAATAAAAGATTAAATTATTTTTAAGCATGTTGACATGTGTGTATTTCTGCATTACAAAATATTAAGACAAAGACTTTTCAGTAGTGCAAGAAATGTTTCCACAAGTAACATTTTGCACTCAAAATGTCTCGGAGGTAGAGTAAAAGAATATCGCAGTTTTCCTAAGTCCAACAGAAATTCAAAAAATCATGTGCAACAGTAGCACCCCCAATGAATAATTTGGTGCAATTGGTTTAGTTGTTCCTTAATTAGTGCAAATATTCCACTACATAATTAGTCAACAAAAATCAATTTCAACCTTAGGGTAGAACAATTAGACAAGTTGTTCTATCTGCACAATTATAGGAAAATTGTCATTATGATAACAAATTAATCGATGAAAGCATGGTTAGCATCATATGAAAGCATTAACAAGGGACAATAATAATTTGACATGCAAAAATCCAATTTGGGTGAAAAATCTAGAAGACTGAATGTTAAACTCCTCGATCCACCATCTCAATAATTGTCACCAATCAGCATAGAAGCAAATATCGAAAAAAAAAATGTGACTGCAATTTTGATCGAAATTTTCTAATATTAGAAACTTCAGATTTTTTTGGTCCTTTTAACTTTATTCTCCTCTGACTTTTTTGGCAACAGCACGGATTGCTTTTATTATTTATAGTTTACCAAATGCCAAATGATTTTGATATCTTAACAATGGTTGAGGTACTTGCATAACACATCAGTTTGCACAACTTGCAGATATTTCATTCATCAATAAATGCTTTGACATGTAGAAAAAAGTTGTTATAGCATGGAATCTTGAAAGGAAGCTAACCAAAACATAAGCAGCTCTAAACTTACAACAGACTATTTGCCAAAATAAAAGAACAAGTAGTTTCCCAGCTTACATCAACAACAAAATAGATATTTTATAAATCGATTTGACCAACAAATAGAAAATTGCAGGCTTTTATTGATGACAAATTTATTTCCTAGCCCAAGAGCAAAAATATGTTGATACATGATTTGCATGGAACAGTGGCTCCATCTCGAGCTTGACTAAACCAAACTTGTACATAGGATATAGGATGTAATAAATTAGGAAATTACAATGCTAGAATTTGCAAGTTCGTTTCATTCCATTATCATGCTATATTGGTAGCTTCTCACCCACTCGCTGACCATTTTCATATGTAAATAATCAATTTGATTGTTGAAGCAACTTGCTGCTATATTAAAGTTCTCATTCCTTGATCAATTACATTTTATAAGGTAAAATACATTTTCCCAATCATAACAAATCAGTGCAAAAAAAAATATAATAAAAATTCCAATAGGAAACTATTTGAGTTTTAAGAGAACACAAAAGCTTCTGAACAGAACACGTTGAACTTCAATTCAAATAGCCTAAGGAAGAAAACCCTTTAGGTCTGAAATAATTATAAGCTATTCTGTCCCAATATTCATATAATTATAAGCTATTGTAAGCTATTCTATCAAAATATTCCACAAAGTGGCGATTATGACTGCCTTTGCAATAGTAAACAACAGAGAAATCTATTGTAACACTCTGCTATAATATCCCATCTGGCTCCTGTTTGTTTCGAAGTCTTTGATTAAATGTTAGTATTATTTGGAGTATATGGAAATATTAGTAACCTTTATATATATTTACAGAAGATAATGGAACTAAAGATAAAATTCAGTATAACAATATACAGAAGAGTTTTTCATTGTTTTTATTTTTTCTTCGTTTCTAATCTCCTGTTACATCCTTATAATTCTTCTGGTTTTGATGCAAACCATGTCTTATAATCTCTCTGATTTGTGAAGATAACGTCATCTCTAAGTGATGAAACAATGGATGAAAGAAACACAAAATCTTACTGTAACGTAGCTGAACTTTTGGATAGCTATAAAATTATTGGGTCAGTTTCATACATACCCAGATGTTATTTGGGTTGTTATAGAGAAGCAATTTAGAGAAGCCTATTTGCGTTGGAATCGAATTCAAAACATGTTGTTACGGCTCATTCGAACTTACAAACACGACCACGAATAGTGTTGTAAGATGAGTCTCCCTTTAATGCGAGGCATTTATAAAAACTTTAGGGAAGGTGAATTTAAAGCTGCACATAACCTGCTTGACATTAAATTCATTGGCTCACATATCTGTCTAAAGTCTACCATTAAGTTGGAGATGAAGGCAAATGAAATCTATCAGCGACGGACGATAAGGGATTTAGCTTTATTTTATTTTATACAGCAATTTGTTGTGTAACGTAGGCAGAGAGTTCTAATGTATGCAAAACGTTGAACCTTAAACAAGGTACGTGGACTATACATGGTGCATGCAAAAATAGAGAAGCATAGACTGCAACATATATTGCACCAGCTCTGCAATACCTTGAAACTGCTACACTCCTACACGAACCAAAAAATCAGCAACTAAATTTGGCCTTGAAACCTCTGCAATGCTGCAGAGCTCAGAGTAGTGTATTGGGAGAAGTGAGTTCTCTAGCATTGATATTGCTGAATACATCTACAAGTAATCTGAAACCCCAATTAGAGGATGACAACCCTTACCTTGTTGGAAGTGGATTGACTTTGAGAGGGGCGGTGAGACAGAGTTAATAGAATTTTTGACTCAACTTGCACAAATGAAAACTTTAACACACTTGACATCTTATATGAAAATTGAACAAAGATGCAGGTCAATGAACCAGCTTAATATAATGATTGATTTAAGTATGTGCAGTTGACTATTCAATACAGGTAAATTGAATAATCTTTAAATGTTTATACACAATATGAATAGCAGATTTAATGATAGTGACTGAAAATTGCATTTCAGAAAAACAAATGAATTTCAGATTGTAAAACATTTGAGTTACAAAATTATGGGCAACTTTTCATAACACCAACACAAAATGAACACAAGTATCAGAGCATATCATCTAATGAAACAAATAGAAACAATACACATGACACACGAATTTCATGAGTGGAAAACCCTCTTGAGGTAGAAAAACCACTCGTCAAAGTAATCCTTTTATCAACTCAAAGATCACCAACTCTGTACATTGAATTTAGAAGTGTCAAACATCAAGGAGAACCAACCCCTATGTCTCGTACAATGCCAAAAAAACCACTCAAGTTACAGTCACTGGCAACCTTATAATTGCAATAGATTTTACAATCACAAAATTAACAATGAATGGAATGAGTTTAAGATAATATTATTCAATAAATCCAACTACAAAAGATTGTCAATAAATCTTTTCAAATCTCTGTATAACAAACAGAGAATCTTCTTTCACAATACTCTATTTTTTGTATCAAAGTAGAACAAAACCTATTTTTCATAAAATTTCAGTCGAAGCACTATAATAATATCACTTTTTTACACATATTTTTGACCCAGTTTTCTCAAAAGGTGTCTTCTATTCATTTACCTCAAGTTTGTGAATTCAACTACACATAGAAGTCTTCAAATGTAACCCTCGTGTAGGGTTCCTTTAACCCTATATTAGGGTTTTAAAGAAACTTCCCAAATTCTTAACCCCAGATTAGGGTTTTCTCAACATGTTGTAGAAACAAAGGAAACAAACTACATTTTCCACCAATCAAGAACATTTTCTGTACTAGAAACTAAGAGGAAATACTTTACATTTCAAAAACTGAAAGAAAATCACCAAATGAAAAAGAGTGATATGCTTTTTTTTCAAAACAACATAGTAAATTTCTTTTCGACTTTAAGAAATTCAAATAACTGAATCATGCTTTTGTCCTTTTTATCTTTTATTTTTCTAATTTTTCTAATTCGAAAGAGTATCACCCAAATTTACCATTCATGGCTACAGAATTCACTGAGAAAGTGAAACGATATTACCTGTAAGATTGCAGTAAATTGGGCGGTTGAAATCCTTTAAAAAACTATAGAAAATCCCAATAAATCTACACACAAGAACCACCATTTTAAATCTTTTTGCTAGATGAACAACATGTCAGAAACCCACAAAAAAAAATTGACCAAACTTCTCACAGTCAGAACTTCCAACTTTGCCATGGCGGCGGGCAAGGGTTTCCAAATTAAAATGATAGTGATAGTATTTTGTTTATGCCATATTTCTTCATTGTGTTGAACCCTAAATAATAAAGTAATGAGTTTGAAATCCATCACAAATATGGACACATAATGAAACCCATGTGTCAAGTCATCATTAACTGCCCAGTCAGCCTAAGACCTTGAATTGACTGCAAGAGAAACCATATTATCACAATAACAATATGTCAAGTCGACATAATGTGCTTGTTGAGCTCAAGTATTTTGAACACTTAAAGGAAAAAATCCATAAGCCACTGCTCGGTATTGAAAAGACTGACAACACATTATAAATGTGCTTACATAAAGATAACCAATATTCCCGGTGCCAACAAGCACTAAGGTATGTGTAATAGGATATTCATACTAGTGGCACACAAAGTGTTATGAACAATGTAAAAGGTGACAAGAACACTTAAAAAGTGCTAAGTGATGAGAGCCAATAAGAACTATTGGTGTTTACTAAAACATGAACCCCCACAGCATGTGTAAAACCATCAAGTGTGCTAATGTGCCAAGTGAGATGCAATACCAATCATAATGAATAACACATATACCTGAAGCAGTGTGTCATGAACCAAGTAACCATAACCACCTGTAAATGAAAGACCTTTCCACATAATTAAAGCTTCAGTAACCAAGGAACCAAATTTGCATAAGACTAAAGCTTCATGATATCAGTTTTATTGTCAAAAAATACAAGTCTTTTTTGTCATCAAGGACAAGTAGAAATGGCAACAAAATCCCCCTTTGTCCTTGATGGCAAAATCAAGCCATCATTGACCACAAATCCCTTGTATGTTTTTGATTAAGGAAAACCAGGTTTTAAGGGACCTGAAACTCGCTTACATAACATAAAGATAAGCAAGAAAGAATCTAGAGATAATAGTATATAGAAAGAACAGTTGCAAAAGACTAGTAGAAAAACTAGCAGCTAGGGAAAAGGATAACAAAAAACCAGCGAGAGACTAGAAAACAAAGACCAGTATTACATTTCAGATAAAAACTTTTATAGATTCTTCCGTGTCCTTAACCAGTATCATCATAGCCTTAGCAACTTCTCTCGGGTCTTTGTTCTCTTTCTTCTAATGGATGTCTTTAGTCTTCATCTCCAAATCACTGGTAGTTTGCCTTGTTCTTCATCTAGAAGATTGGGGAGCAAAGCTAGAGGTCGACATATCATCAATGATCGCCATCTCTTTGTTCTGTTGGTTCTTCTCCAGACAATCAACCATGGTGTTCATATTTTGAGATGAGACCTTTAAAACGTCAAGGCTGTGATTCATAAATTTCTTCAAGGCCTTCTCGGTTTTAGTAATCCAGTTGATAATAATTCCATTATCAACCTTAGCCTTATCTTTGACAATTCTGATCACATCTTCAAGATGCTTCAAGTCTCCCTTAATCAAATCTTTTTCCGACTAGTACTGCATTTCAATTTCATCATCTACCTCATTGGTGTCCATCTCTGCATCCTCTTTCCCAATATTGGTATCCTTAATCAAATTCTGAATCTTATAATCCAAATGTCTTTGTTTGTTCTAAATACTGGAGATATTTTCAATTACTCATTTCTAGAAATTAAAAAATTCCAGAGTGTTATTTCTTGTAGCGTTCAAAATGGAGTCTGTCGTTTCCCTACCCTACGTAGAGCTCATAGAATTAGGGTTGACTTCCTCCATGGTATTCTGAGCAACATTCCTTCTATCCAAGAAAATAGGGTTTGAATCAGGCTTTTCAACATACACTTTTCTTTGCACCTCCTCCTCTTCTCCTGCAACCGCTTTCTTCTCATTCTCCACTTCATCATCAGTCGCCTTCCCTTGTTCCTCCTCTGACCCAGCTTCCACATCCATGTTCTCTTTATCTACATCATCAACCCTCCCTTTTTGATGAGGGAGGTAGTAAGATACATTGTCCTTCTTGGCGAGCCGAACCTTCTCTTCATCACTTTTAGGGAAGTTTTTAATAACTTCCACCGCAAACTTTCGATCTCTGTAAAACTTGGTACCTTCCCTCTGTAAACTAGTAACTTCCGCCACCAAATCCTCATCGAGCTTCCAAGTCTCCCCAAACAGAGTGACTTTGTTGTTGTTCCATCGCTTAGCAAAGCCTTGAGACATCGATTTTTTACTACCATGCAATTTTTCCATGTAGTTTGTGAAACCATGTCTATGCAGCCTCCGCCAAACTTTCCGTTCACTTTTCCAATTATCACAGCTAGAAGGCTCATTCTAATTAAGATTGCCTACCATGTTGAAATACAGGTAGAGGCTTTCAACAGAGCACAAGTTACTCAAAAACTAAAAACCAAGACTTAAGCGCAGACTCTTGAACAGAATGCTTGGCTTGAAAAACAGGGTAATTTCCTTCATTTGGAAGAGGTATTTAATAATAGTCACAATGAACCAACACTTATTATGATTAGCCCCATCACACTAGTGATCATAATTACAATGCCTAAAATCGATCATCAACTGACACTTCACATAACCCTAATCTTTGTCTTTGATATCCAGACCCAGAAAAGTAATGATAAACTTAACTTGAACCATGGACACGATCAAACAATAATTGTGCCTGGACATCCTTCTTACAATAGGCTTCTCTAATATATTTAGTGTCCTCTAAATAAACCCCGTCATTAGCTAATAGGTCAGCAACCTTGTTACCTTCCCTTAGAGTATGGGAAATGAAAACACTATCATAGTCATCTAATAATTTTTTAGCACTCTCAATGATATTGTAAATGTTCCAAGAGGGAGAACTAGTGCCTTTGATAGCCTGAATAATATTGAGGGAGTCCCCTTCCAGCCATATTTTTTTAAATTTAAAACCCTGAGCAAGCTGGAGGCATTTTAACATTGGTTGAGCTTTAGCAGCATGATTGTTTTGAACTCCAAAGGGAGAGGCAATAGCAGCAACACAAACACCATGAGTATTTCTGATGACTCCTCCCCCTCTTGACTTCCCAGGATTGCCTTTGGCTGCCCCATCAAAATTCACCTTCACCCAATCATGAAAGGGAAATGTCCAAACAACATTTTCTCTCCTATTCTTAATGTCAGATTTGCAAGTCCTGTGAAGAGTGTTTATGTTTTCTTTAATTTCCCTACAAATATTTTCAAAAACCACCTGAGACGTACACTTTGCCTCCCTAAAAATTATGTTATTTGTCTCCTTCCAGATATACCAATAGGTCATAGGAAGGATCAAGGACCAAAGGGTCTTGATGAGAGAAAATTTGGTGGGAAATATCCATTACCAAATGACTTCCTTAAGACTGTTATGCATAACCCATTCAACTTTCCATTGCACCCAAAATTTACTCCAGATTTCCCAAGTAAAGGAGAAATGGATAAACAAATGATCCACTGATTCTACCTCTTTCTGACATAACTCACACCTGTTAGGAAACATGAAACCTCTACGAGCCAAGTTATCAGTGGTAAGAATCTTATTGTGAACTGCAAGCCAAAAAAACATATCGACTTTAGGAATGAGGACTCTATTCCAGATTTTAGTCCATATTGGGTTGCTGACCTGAGTAATAGTTTTTTAATAAGCAAATGCAATAGCGAAGTTACCCCTGGGATTACTCTTCCAAAGAAACACATCATCAAAGTCTTTATTAATAGAAAAGGACAGTAGATCTTGCTGAAGCAACGAAAACCCAACATAAATAGCATCAATCCTCACCCATTTATTCTTCTTCCAGTAATTACAAATCATAGACCCATACCTTCTTTTGCATTCATCAATGAATTGGTTGCAATCCTAATTAAAGAGAGTTTCATCTTTAATCCAAACATCCTCCCAGAACCTGATTTTGTCACCTTTGCCAAGGACCCATCCAGCTCCAACTTTAGCAAGTTTTATGGACTTGATTATACTATTCCATATGAAAGACCCGGCAGGGATATCTTCAGAGTAGAGAAGATAATGAAGTGGGTGGTCATGAATATATTTATCAAACCACACCTGACTCCAATCTTTCTCAATGCCATAAGCCCTCCATATCTGTTTAGCAAGCAGAGCTTTGTTAAAAATTTTAAGAACTTTAATACCTGAACCCCCCATTACACTTAAGATTACACACTTTGTCCCAGGCAACCAAGACTATGATTTTTTTATCTTCTACCCCTGACCAAAGAAATATTTTTTGAATCCTCTCTAAAGCTTCAGTAAATTTAGCCGAAATTCCAAACAAGCTAAGAGCATAGACAGGAAGATTTTGAAGAGTGGCTTGAAGAAGCTAGTGCTTAGCATAGATCCTTTCCAACCTACCAATTTCTTGTTGGTTTTATCAATTAACAAGTTCTAGAAGGAGTTTGGGGGAACCAAACCCAGAGGGAGACCCAAATAAGTGGAGGGGAGCATCTCCACCTTACAACCAATGATGTTAGCAATTTTGTGCTGCCTCATAATAGTGGTATTTATGAAATAAATAACTAAATTCTTCCAATTAACTTGTATGTTCAAAATATAATGTATTGTCAATGCCTGTTTAGAATGAATGATCATAAACAAAATAAGACTAATGAATAACAAAATAGTGATGCCATTGTCAATGTCCAAGATACCACTGTCAATCCCATATAAATCATAAATAAGACCAATGAATAACAAAATGGTGATGCCACTGTCAATGCCCAAGATACCACTATCAATCCGAGATAAGACCAATGAATAACAAAATAGTAAAATAGTGATGCCATAGATACCACTGTGAATCCCAGATAAGACCAATGAATAATAAAATAGTGAAATAGTGATGCCATTGTCAATGATGCAAAATCTCCCCTTTTTGTCTCAAGGACAAAGGGCAAAGTAGCAGAGTGTTGCTAGTGGAGAGCTAAGATCCCCCTCACTGAAAGCAGGGTTTTAAGCAAGAGTAGATTGAGAGAGGAATCCTAACCTATCCTTGAAATGTTTAAACACTTCTTTAAATAGAGCCTTTGTGAAAATTTTAGCCACGTGTGCTTGGGAAGGCACATACAAAACTTGAAATTCATTAGCTAACACTTGTTCACGCAGAAAATGCAATTTTATTGCTACATGTTTTATGCAAGAGTGCATAATAGGATTTTTAGAAAGTTTTATGGCACTAGTGTTATCACAGAAAATAGAGATGGGCTTGTTCACTGTAATGCCCATATCAACAAGTTGATAAGACATCCAGATTAATAGGGTACAACAAGTTGTTACTGCAATATATTCACATTCTGCAGTAGATAGAGTGAAACATTCTTGCTTTTTACTATGCTAGGCAACAAGACAATCTCCTAGGAAGAAAGAAGCACTAGAGGTGCTTTTTCTATCATCCATACAGCCAGCCCAGTCAGCATCAGTGAAACCAACAAGAGTGAAATCACGAGTCTGAGGATACCATAAACCATAGTCTAAAGTACCCTGAATGTACTTGAAAATTATTTTCACAACATTCAAATGAGATTATTTAGTTGCAGATTGAAAACGTGAAACCAAACAAACAACATAGATCAAATCCGGTCTAGATGTAGTCAAGTATAGAAACCAGCCTATCATTGATCTATACTCTGATTGATTTACCTTAGGGGAGTCATCAAATTTAGACTATTGGCACCCTGTCTCCATTAGAGTGCTAACCGGTTTTCAATCTATCATGTTGAATTTTTTAAGAATTTCTTTTGCATATTTAGTTTGTGACAAAAAAATGCCTTGTTCAAGCTGCATTACTTGAAGGCAAGGAAAAAGGTCAATTCACCCAACATGGACATTTCAAATTCATATTCCATGATTTTAGAAAACTTTTTGGACAAGGAATCATTATTGCAACCAAAAATAATGTCGTCCACATATACTTCAACAACTAGAATGTCATTACCTTCAACCTTGACATACAAGTTGTTGTCCACTTCACCTCTAGTGAACCTATTTGTTGTAAGGTGAGCATCCAATCTAGAGTACCAAGCTCTTGGAGCTTGTTTAAGGCCATAAAGTGTCTTTTTCAACCTGTAAACATGATCTGATTTATTTGCAGAAATAAAGCCTTTTGGTTGTTCCATTTATACTTCTTCATCAAGATAGCCATTGAGAAAAGCAGTTTTGACATCCATTTGGTAAACTTTAAAATTTTTGTAGCAAGAATAAGCTAGAAAGATTCTATTTGACTCTAATCTAGCTATAGGTGCATATGTTTCACCAAAGTCTACACCTTCTTGTTTTGTATAGCCTTTGCAAACAAAATGTGCCTTATTCCTAACAACATTTCCAAATTCATCAAGCTTGTTCCTAAACACCCATTTACCACCTACCTTATTTTTATCATCTGGTCTTGGTACTAATTCCCAAGTCTGATTTTTTTCTATTTGGTTGATTTCTTCTTTCATAGCATTTAACTAGCATTCATCAATTAAAGCATCAAAAATAGTTTTAGGTTCAAAATCAGTTACGAAACAATAATGATAAGCCACTTCAGCTTGTTCATCAATTTTTTCTTTTCTTCTAGTCAAGATTCCTGCATCTCTCTTACCAATAATCTGACTTTGAGGATGTCTTTTGGCAATGATCGTGGAGGGTGTATATAAAGGAGTTTATGCTTTAGGACTTAGTTCATTCTCCTCATTTTTTTTAGGACTTGGTTCACTCTCCTCATTTGTTGCTTCTTCTTTTGCAGATTTAGGAGATTTGTCAAGTCTTATTGAAGTATCCTCCTCAACATCCTACAAATTATCACGTAGAAGCAATTTCTCATCAAATCTCACATTAAGAGTTTCAACTATTTTATTCAACCTATTATTGAAACATCTATAAGTTTTTCTATGAGTGGAGTATCCAAAATAGATACCCTCATCAGTTTTAGTATCAAAGCTTCCTAGATTTTGTTCATCTCTCTTAATATAGCATTTGCAGCAAAAAATCTTGAAATGTTTAATAGAGGCAGCCTTACCATACCAGAGTTCATAAGGAGTAAAGGTGGATTTTACCCTGATTTGCACATGGTTTAGAATGCAAACAACTTCTTTCCAATACATGCTAGGCAGATTTGTCTCATTGAGCATTATGAAAGCCATCTCTTTGACAGTTCTATTCTTCCTTTTAACCACCCCATTTTGTTGAGTTGTCCACGCAGCAGCATATTGTCTCTTAATTCCATGTTTTTCATAATAGTCAATAAATTCTCGTGACGTAAATTCACCACCCTTGTTAGGTCTTAAACACTTAATCTTTAAATAAGATTCTCTTTCTACCATTTTTCTAAAAATCTTAAATCTATCAAAAGCTTCTGATTTATGCTTAAGAAACATAACCCAAACCATCCTTGTATATTCATCTACAAACATCATGAAATACCTTTCACCATTGGTGGATTGTGTCCTTGTTGGACTACATAGATCTATGTGAATAGGTTGTAATGGTCTAGTGGAAGAGTATTCTTTAGATTTAAAGGATACTTTTGTATGTTTACCTTTCAGACACTTCTTACACATAGAGTTTGATGGTTTACTCAAGATAGGTAAACCTCTGACATTCTAGTTCTTGTTGATTTGAACTAGATTATCAAAGTTTACATATCCCAAGCACTTGTGCTATAACCAATTCTCCTCTACTTGACTCATAACACACATGCCTTCATTGTTTTCATAGTCAGTGGAGTCAAGCAAGTTGTAAACATTGCTAATTGTTCTCAAACTAGTAGCAACAATTTTACCTGATTTATTTTTGAGAGCACAACCTTGAGAACCAAAGGATATGTTATAACCACTGTCACAGACTTGACTAACGCTCAACAAGTTGTTTTTTAATCTTTCAACAAAATAAACATCATGGATTGGAGTGTCATCATTCAACAGTAATTTACCTTAACCTCTTACATAAGCTCCTGAATTGTCACCAAATCTTACAAAACCTCCATCAAAGTCTTCCAGATGAAGAAACTTAATTTTTTCTCATGTTATATGATGTGAACATCCACTGTCCAATACCCACAATGATTTCTTATTTGACAGAAATGCAATCTGCACTAACATTTATTTCTCTATGCTAGGTACAAACTTAGTTTTCCACACCTTATCAACATTTGTCTTTGATTTTCACTGAGTAGAGGCATGTCCAAAGGTGTTACATTTTACACACTTCACAGTGTTTTGAAAGCCATAGGTTTGTTTGTGTCCAAACATAGGAGTTTTGTGTAGCAAAAATCTACAAGTGTTAACCTTATGGCCAGACTTATTGCAATAAAAGAAATAGCCATGAAAGAAACCAAATTTCAATGGTGTCATTCTACGGTAAGCCTGAAATTATTTTTTATTTGTAGGCTTAGTGGTCTGCTTTGATGATTCTACCTTTTCAAAGCCTACACCAGTCATGTTCTTGTGTTGTTTTTACTTGCTCAAAATATCATTTAAATGCATTGTAATTGCATACTGTTCAATTTATTTTTGCAGATTTATTGTTTGTTGTTCTAAGGTTTCAATTTTCTTTTCTCTATCATGAAGAAGAGATTTCAGATTTCCATCTGCTAAATTTGAATTATTTAATCCAATTTGTAAAATTTGATTTGAGCTTTCATGGGAAGCTGCTAGCTTTTTCAGTCTCTTTATTTCTTAAAGAGCACAAAGTAACTCTCTCTCAAGATCAATTTTATTTTGATCTAAATCAGATTGTTTTTCAGGTTTGCTAGTTATAGTTTTTGAATAAGATTCTATTTCTGCCATGAATAGAGTTTCATCACCTTCACAAGGCGAGTCATCTGATTCATCTTCAGAGTCTTCTTTTGTGAAGAGACTCTTCTTTTTCTTAAATGTATTGAATTTCTTTTTAGGGTTCCACATTTTCTTTTTGTAATTTTTTTCTGGTTTTACCTCTTCCCTATTTTGATCACTTAGAGCACATTGTGAAGCAAAGTGTCCATCTTTTTCATAATTAAAATCATTTGAAGGGTAATTTTCCCTTGTATTTCTTTTTTAGGTTTCTAACAGGCAATGCTTCAATAGCATCTGAGAGTTCAAATTTACTATCAGGTTCTTCTTTCTTTTCTACTTTGAAAGAAGTCTCTTTAGAAGTGGAAGGATTGCTGCCAATCATCATTTCATAGGCTGTAAGTATACTTTGTACGTTATCAAGAGACATAGTAGAAAAACTATTCTTTTCTTCTAATGTTGAAACCTTAGTTTAAAATTTGGGCATCAAAGTTTGAATGACCTTTCTTACAACATCTTTTTCATCAATAGTTTCATGAAGACCTCTTCTATAATTCACAACTTCATCAATTATGAGAAAATAACTTGCAATAGTCTCATCTTCTTTGATTCTCAAAGACTCAAACTGATTCTTGAGTGAGAATTTTAGATTCTTTGAATTTTGCATCTCCTTTATAAATAGTTTCAAGTTTGTTCCATATCTCATGGGCAGATGAATAATGCATAACCTTAACAAAGACATCCTTTGAAAGACCACACAAGATAGGATGCTTAGCTCTAGCATTTAATTAATATTTTGTCTTTGCATCAGGATATGTGGGAATAGTAGCAGGAACAACATAATTTTTGGTCACAATGTTTCACACATTGAGATCAACAGAAACTAGGTAAGTTTCCATTCTAACCTTCTAGAACACATAATCTATGTCATCAAAGAGAGGAGCTCTAGAAAGTGAAGCACCTTCTTGTGATTGAGCCATATGAACTTCCAAAGACTAGAATCAATTCCTAGATTAGACTAAAAGAAGGGACCCTACGCTCTAATACCACTTGTTGGAAGTGAATTGACTCTAAGAGGGGGGTGAATCAGAGTCAATAGAAATTTTGACTCAACTTGCACAAATTAGAACTTTAACATAGATAGCTAATATCAACTTTCAACAAAGATGCAAGCCAATGAGCCAACTTAACATAGTGATTGATTTAAGCATGTACAGTTGATTATTCAATATAGGTAAACTGAATAATCTTTAAATGTTTATACACAATAAGAATTGCAAATTTAATGATAGTGACTGGAAATTGCATTGATAGGATAACAAATGAATTTCAGATTGTAAAACATTTGAATTATAGAATTATGGGCAACTTTGCATAACACCAACACAAAAGGAGCACAATTATCAAAGAATATCATCTAATGAAATAAATAGAAAAAATACATAAGACAGAAGAATTTCACGAGTGGAAAACCCTCTTGGGGTAGAAAAACCACTTGTTAAAGTAATCCTTTTATTAACTCAAAGAGCACCAACTCTATACACTGAATTTAGAAGTGTCAAATTTCAAGGAGAACCAGTCCCTATGTCTCATACAATACAAGAAAAACCAATCAAGTTACAGTCACTAGTAACCTTATAGTTGCAATACATTTTGCAATCACAAAATTAACAATGAATGGAATGAGTTTAAGATAATATTATTCAATAAATCCAACTACAAAATATTGTCAATAAATCTTTCAAATCTCTATATAACAACTAGAAAATATTCTTTCACAATACTCTATTTTTTGTATCAGAGTAGAACAGAGCCCATTTTTCATAATATTTCAATCGAAGCACATAATAATATCACTGTTTTTACACAGATTTTTGACCCAATTTTCTCAAAAGGTGTCTTCTGTTCATTTACCTCAACTTTGTAAAACCAACTAAAAATAGAATTCTTAAAATGTAACCCTCGTGTAGGGTTCCTTTAACCCTAGATTAGGGTTTTAAAGAAACTTCTCAAATTCTTAACCCCATATCAAGGTTTTTCTCAACACGTTGCAAAAACAAAGGAAACAAACTACATTTTCCACCAATCAAGAACATTTTCTATACTAGAAACTAAGAGGAAATACTTTACATTTTCAAAACTGAAACAAAATCACCAAATGAAAAAGAGTGATATCCTTTTTTTTCAAATCAATACACTATATTTATTTTCGACTTACAGAAATTTAAATAACTGAATCATGCATTTTTTCTTTTATTTATTTATTTTTCTAATATTTAGAATTCGAAAGAGTATCAACCAAATTTACCATTCATGGCTGCATAATTCATCGAGAAAGTGAAACGATATTACCTGTAAGATTGCAGTAAACTAGGTGGTTGAAATCCCTTAAAAAACTGTAGAAAATCCCAATAAATCTGCATGCAAGAACCACTATTTTAAATCTTTTTTCCCGATGAACAACATGTCAAAAACCCACAACAGAAAAGCGACCAAACTTCTCACAGTCACAACTTCCAACTTTGCCATGGTAGCGGTCAAGGGTTTCCAAATGAAAATGATAGTGATAGTATTTTGTTTACGCCCTATTTCTTCATTGTGTCGATCCCTAAATAATAAAGTAATGAGTAATGTGGACACATAATGAAACCCATGTGCCAAGTCATCATTCCCTGCCCAGTCAGCCGAAGACCTTGAATTGACTGCGAGAGAAACCATATTATCATAATAACAAGATGTCAAGTCGACATAATGTGCTTGTCGAGCTCAAGTATTTTGAACACTTAAAGAAAAACAAAATCATAAGCCACTGCTCGGTATTGAAAAGACCGACAACACATTATATATGTGCTTAAATAAAAATAATCAGTATTCCTGGTGCCGACAAGCACTAAGGTATGCGTAATAGGATATTCATATCGGCGGCACATAAAGTGTTGTGAAGAATGTAAAAGGTGACAGACACGCTTAACAAGTGCTTAGTGATGAGAGCTAATAAGAACTATTGGTGTTTACTAAAACATGAACCCCCATAGTATGTGTAAAGCAATCAAGTGTGCCAATGTGCCAATTGAGACACAATACCAATCATAATGAATAACACATATACCTAAAGTAGTGTGTCATGAACCAAGTAACCATAACCACCTATAAATGAAAGACATTTGCACATAATCAAAGCATCAATAACCAAGGAACCAAATCTGCATATGACTAAATCTTCATGATGTCAATTTCATTGTCAAAAACTACGAATCCTTTTTTTCATCAAGGACAAGTACAAAGGGCAACATACCTAACATCCTACAAATTTGTCTTGATAGCCTTGAACCGTAAACCTAGCCAATAGAAGTATGCTTAAAAAAAATTCAAATTAAAAGTCTTAAACAACAAGCAACTTTGTTCAAGGAAGAAGCAAATATATATCAAACATGAAGGAAAGTTGAAATTCGATTGGTTCATGGCATTTCAGTTTAATCAGTGACTAAGCCTTCACTATAGGTCCATGTGAGGAATGAACTAACAAGAGGGTTGTTTCATATGGTTTTACTATTGGTACAATTTTTTTTATGTCTCCAAATAGTTGAAGGAACTCTATAAATTGCTCATGCTTTATCCTCAGATTTCATCCATGAAATTAAAACCTTCAATTTTTTAATCAAGTTTCTTCTCTTTTTTGGAAACATATTTTTGGTTGAATTAGTTTTTCAAAGTTCTATTTTAAGCTTATGTATTCTCATTTAAGTTGTCTTCTTTTGATGAAGTTTTTGGTGGGAGGATTTTGATTTTTTTCTTTTATTAATTTCTTTTGATAGATTACATTTTGTTCCACTTTTGTCTCATGGATTTGTTTTGTCAACTAAATCTTTTGAGTTAAATGGATATTTCTTGTTTTAAAACTTAGCCCTCAAATTTTAGGATAAGAGAGAGAAGAAAGTAGTAGTGAAAATCAACTTCGGTCATTTTGCCAAAGCAGATGTTTGGACTTGATCTCATTCTATATGATGTCCTGGGGCAAATCACACAATAAGAATGAAACTATTGTATGATTATTAAGATCAATGCATCCTCACTCTTTCAACCATATGTGATTTGTGGCTTTACCATTTGAACCGGGTGTGGTTGACAAGTGTGCAACTTATTTTTATTTTTAATACCTTATATTTGTAGGGAAATATTAACATGGGTAGTTGCTCGTCAACCTTGGTTGTTTTTTGGTCTTGCAAAACTACAATAATATGTAGGGGGTGAATTTTAAAAATGTACTCTTATTACATTTGAAGTATGAAAATTAGCTTCCATCTTAATACCCAAAAACTACTAGTCATAGATATCCCATGGAATACTTCACATATGCTTCTCTAAATATATATATGCTAGTTTACATATTAATAAGATATTTTAATACAAAAAAATGTAAAACATTCTAATGGTTTTTACTCACCATCTTATAATTTATTTAGAGGGGTTGAATAATATTATAACTTCTTTTATTTTATTTTTATATAAAGACAAGTTTTTGAATTGTTAAATATTACTAATATTATAATTTGTATGCCACATTCATGTTTACAAAATAAATAAAATAAAAACTAAAAGTTACTCTCAACTAGTATACCAAAACACGTGTTGCATTCAACAAATAGAATGATGTTCAACGTAATAAAAGATAAATGCGAATTTGGTCATGTCGTATCCTTCCCAAACATGGAAATTCAACTCAGTCTCTCTGTGAGAGACTGCTTGAAACAAAACAAATGAAAACTGTTTTAATATCCTCTTTTCTAAGAGACGACATCACTAATATGAAATATTGAGAAACGAAAAAAATGTGGTCATGAAATAAAGTCAAAACAAAAAATTTAAAATCATGACAGTAAGACTTTATAGACTCATCCAAAGAAAGTAGTGAGGGTGGGCAATTAGCATCTCGTAGAGACAATACAATAATCATTATATCCTTGCTGCTGATCCTAACTTATTCCTAGGACGACATTTTTGAGATGCCTACTTCTCTCAAGTATTTGGATACTTTGAAACATTCAATTCAATACATCATATTTGTTAAGGAGGCTTATGACAAATGTTCACCCAGCGGTTTATTCATGAATTTGAATAACAAACCATAAGAGGAAGCTAACTTATGTTTAGATGGTCAGAGAGTTGGTTCTTGCGATCATGTCTTGTTTAAACTTATCCAAATTTCGGTAGGACGAACCACCTTGCATTACCGCTTTGGTGGCAGCTTCTTTCAGCTTCAACGCTCTTTCTCTCAATTCACTCCCTTCATCCCCTGTCATCATCATTCGAACAACCTTCTCCACCTCTTCTCTTGTTACCAACACATTGTCATCTTCTAGCCGAGACTCAATATCCATGCCTATCCTCCATATCTCTTTGCAAAGTCTGGTGTTGTGATACTGTTCAGCCCACAGGGGCCATCCGATCATAGGCACTCCCATGCTTATGCTTTCCAGAGTAGAGTTCCACCCATTGTGCGTCAAGAATCCTCCAACAGATGGATGAGCCACAACTTTTAACTGAGGGGCCCAATCCACAAGCAATCCACGGCCATGAATTCTCTCGCAAAATCCTTCAGGCAAAACTGCGGCATGTCCATCGGCTATGTCGATCCTCACTACCCACAGAAAAGGCTGCTCACTGGCCTCCAGCCCTAGAGCCAGTTCATGCAACTGGTCCATCGGCATCACTGCGATGCTCCCAAAAGAGACGTACAGAACAGAAGAGGGTTCTTGCCTGTCAAGCCACTTAAGACAGTCAAGATCATCCTCCCAAAGGCTTGTTGAAATGTTTACAGAAGAGTCACTGGCTTGGAGAAACTCCGGGAAGAAGACAGGGCCGACGGTAAGAGCAGGACACCCATTGGAGAGTCCCGTTACGGCTCCGAGACCTTCAAGCTCTTCAATCGTATTGACGAGCATGTAATCAGCCTTTTTCTGTTTGTCTGATATGTACAGCACGATTTCAAACATAGGGTCGGACTTGTTTCGGAGGAATATCATCAGATCCGTTGGTTTGACTGGTGGAATGTTTCCGGGCAGACAGGTGATGAGGTTTTCTGGGCGCTGCGCCTCCTTCACTGTACACAACACAGGAAATAGCAATAAACGTTTTTCAATGTTTACACATACGCAAACAACTATACAAATTGATTGTTAAATCATACCATTGACTGGAATAAGTCCCTTGTCAAGGAGAAGCCGGGAATTAGTAAATGCGATGGACGCAGAGCAGGAGAATGTCCAGAATATGACACGGGGAACGCCAAGCACTGTGGCCACCTCTTCAGTGCTGGCGAAGAGAGAATCCGCTATAATACATGTTATTGGCGGCGCCTCATCGGCTGTACTTTGTAGAAGTCGAATCATTGCGGGGCTTAGTTTGTGTAGTGCTTGGAAAAACTCGTGGACTATAAGAAAACGAGGATGGTGAGGAGGGAGGCCGTCAGGAAGAGAGAGAAAGCGAAAGTGCATTCCTTGCCGCTGCAACCGATTGGAGATTGCAGTGGCATCGTTGGGAGGTCGAAAAATCCTCTCCTCAGTCCACTGTGTATTGATGAAGGTGATGAAAAATCCTCTGGCGGCTAAAAGTTTTGCCAAGTGAAATGAAGGGTTGATATGGCCTTGAGCAGGAAGCGGCACCATTACTGCGTGCAGAGGCGGCGGAGTCGAAGCCATGTCTTTGGGTTGTGCTTACAGAGGAGTATCTAAGATCGAAGCACTGGCAACTTTTATTAGGCTATCGAATTGCACTAAATTTCAACGGTCAAAACTCGTGATTACCACTGTCACGAACTCCTCCGCAACCTAGTACTATTATGGCACGTTTATCCGTATGCCAATTGAAATCACTGGTCGATTGCGTAAGTGTGTTAGGTTTTAGAATATGTGTTGATCACGGTCCTCTTTTAGAATGCCGGTCTAAATAAAGTTCTTAAATCTTTCTGCAATGAAGATTATACGAGCGATAAAATTCGTGAGTGCGGAGGCTACAGTCAACAACTAATACCTAAACTACTTTAAATTACAGGTCTAGTAAACAATAGACAACCCCGAGTAATATCACCTGGGGCGCTGACAAATGATGAAAACGGAATGAAAAGCTATCAACAATGTTGAAACGAGGATATTGTTCATTTTTTCAAACCATTCATTAACTTCGCGCAAATAAAATCAAGTATATTCCAAGTATATATGAAAAAGTTTGCTTAATTTCAGTAGTTTTAAATATAGTTCATAATGATAAAGATATAGTTAGGTAATGCACTTAGACAATTAAATTGGATGATCTTGAATTCTATTTATATATGTTAGATTATATTTATTCAAATATGTAGTTTGAATTTATTGAAGATTATTATTTAATTAACAATTTATTTGGTTGATGATCTAGAACTCTATCTACATATGTTAGACTACATTTATTCAAATATGTAGTTTGAAACTATTAAAGATTATATCATGCATGATTAAAGTTTATGTGCATTTATATCAAAGGATTTCATTTTCTATTAGAATTTATATAATTTCTGAAATAGTGTTTAATTAGAATTAAACTATATAATAGAGTTAAATATATCTATATTAGGAAAAAATTATTTGTCTAACCTATTTATGTTGAAATAGATGTTAATGATGAATACATCGTTAGATAATGTAATTGACAATTGATGATCTCAAATTATAACTAAACATGTTAGAATATATTTATTCAACTATATAGTTTGAAAGTAATCAAGATTAGATTATGCATGATAAAGTCTATGTATAGTTGTGTGAGTTATGACTTTGTCCTCTATTAACCTTCACTTGTTTATATTTTTTAAATCATTTTGGTTCTAATAAGTGCATTTTAAGATATAGTGTGGATGGATTAAAGTATGCAAGCTTGTCAGTTCTTAGTAAAACCTCTTATGTGAATTTTAGAATACTAATGACATAGAGAATACTCTATGTAAAATGTTTAAGTTTATTATTTATTGATGATTGATGCAATATCTAAAATTTGTATTTATTAGTGATTTTGAGTAACATATTTCTTTAGTTTTTAATAATAATCAATAAGTCAAGGCTTGAACTTGAATACGTCAATCTAAACAAGCAATTTGAAGCTTCTAATATGTAAAGTAATATACAATGGTTCAAATTTATAAAATGGAACTAGTTTTAGAAAGATAGAAATAATTTTTGATATAGGCTATAGGTTTAATTGTTTCAAGATAATGCAATCAAATCAATGTTCTAGTTTAGAAATCATGAATAAACACAATGAATTAAATAATACACATTTGAAGAATAAAGTAGGGTGATGAAGGATTCCATTAATTTAATATCATATTCTACATAAAGTAGCAAAATAAATTCTCTAGAATAATATAGTTAGGACAATGATAAAATAAATGTAAAATGGTCCAAGGGGTTGAGCTTAACTGGTTAAAACACTGGGTTCTCATTGTGGAGACCCAAGTTCAATTTCCAATAGGGACATCTAAAAGTGGAATTCTAAGTTGTGACTCTTGGCCTTCCATAGGATGGGGAAGGTCTTGGGGTCAATCTAATCAAACATAATAATAATAATATTAATAATAATGATTCAAAGATATGTAATGGGGATGGGGCCCCCTACTGTGTCCCTACTGGTTCATAGCTCCAACCAAAAGCTATTCAGGCTTCGGCCAATTACCTATCAAAAAAAAAAAAAAATTAAAATGAGAAGGTCAAAGTGAAAACTATGAAATATTTTTGTTAAATTTTCCCTCACATTGAAATGTGTGAATCATAAATGATAATATAACAAGGATAGAAATTGAAATAGAAAGCATATTTAGGTATATATTTGATAAATCATCAAGGCTTTTTATTTTCCATAGAGTATTTTCTTTTAAGACGTGCAATAAATATTAATAGGTTAAAAATTATAATCATTCTTTTAGCTATGTAATTGACTCACCAATCTACTTTTAAAAACTAAAAGCTATTGGATCGATGTTTAAAAAATGTTGGTGTAGCAATCATGAAATAGTCAATTTATCTAATTTAGGCATAGGATGCATGAAAGAGTCATTAAGTGTTTATTTATGGTGTACAATTTATGAAGACCTTATAGTTTAGCTATTTTTGGTATCTAGGGACCCATGAAGGTGTAACTTTAATCAATCTATATGCATGTAATATTTATGCACTCTTGATTTGAAAGAATATTAACAATGTTAATATTATTTAAAATGGAAAGAAAATGTAATTTTCACATACATGAGAGCCACATATTATATGTAAAATAATCATTCTTTATAAATATATTTATTAAAGGAAATAAATATTGCCTCAAATTTCATCCCCAAATATGAGGAAAATCTAAATTTCTTAAAGACAAACCGACACAATGCCAAATTTGTTTTATCATATCATATATTTCACTATCTAATCATGTTGCAATCTTAGTCACATATAATTTATCTACAACCCTCATATTGTTTTTGATGGCCAGCCTTAAACCACACACACTAAGCAACATATTGAGCCTAGAGAATGTTAGTCAACTCTAAGTGTTTAACACTTTTAATCCTAGAGGTGTATTCTTAGTGTGACCATATACATTAAGAAATATATTAACCCTAGATAATGTTAGTAAAATCTGAGTGCTTAAAACTTTTAAGCCTAGAAGTTTAATCTTAGTGTGTGTGGTTTAAGCCGTTCCATTTTTTTTTGGGTCAGATATTATTTTTTGAAATGCTTGCATAGACATATAGGCAAAGTGTGGAATCTTATGTTATGGAAGAGGAAGAAGAAATCCAAAAAAGCTAAATATTGCAGTACAAATTAGATGCAAAGAAATAACAAAAAAAAAATGAAATAATAAAATAATACACATGACATAAATTTACATGGTAAAACCTTGACAAAATGTCAAGGAAACATCCATCGAGCATGGTATCAATATTCTTACTTCTTAGGAGAAAATATTTACAAACTTCACAGTGGTTGCTCTTTTACAATTTGAATTTGTAAATACAATAACAATTACAATTTTTCCTTCACAGGAAACATGGATATATATAGAAAATATTTTAAATGCAACTGCCACCAAATATAGAAATAACCCAGTTAACTCTGTACAAGAAAATAGGAACTTTCTCACAGAGAAGAAGTGTTATTATGAAGGTGAGAAGAAATTAAAAAAAATTGATTTCTATTATTTCTAGTTTTCAATTGTTGTTATTATCCAAAATCTTAAAATTCTTAAAATAAATTAATCGTATGTTGTCAGCATAGACCAAGGATGTTTCTAGAGATCCATATATTTTACATGCAGTAGTATTTTGCTAACCACACACCTGTCTTAGCATTGTCCATCATAAATAGGCTATCTAAAATTTCTCCATAGTGACAATGTATTTCTTATCCCTTTTCTTATAAATTGATTGCCTAGGCATGGCATTTTAGTGCTCAGTTTGGTAAAATCCTTTGCTATGCTTAAGTGGCTTTTTGTTTAATTTTTTTTAATGGTATCAGAGCCACATGTTCAAGAGTGGTGTGTGGTCTATTTTTCAACTACTGCATTGTTGTGTTTCTCTTTTTCTTTGTGGAATCTATAGTTTTTTTGGAGTGATGTATGGGCCATAAGGTTTCTTATTTGAGTGCTTATCAAAAGGTGTCTACCATCCTACAAGTAAATATCTCTTGTCTTGGATTTTCTCTAGAGCCTGTGACTATCAAACAAGTTTGGAATATAGGTTGAGTGAGTTGTATGGGTTGTGATTGCTTGAAATGCAACATGTCTAGCAAAATTATTATGTTGGTTGAAAAGGAAAAACCATTCAAATTGTTGTTGAGGTATGATAAAGGCCCAAGTAATAGAGGCATATAGACAAAAAAATGTATGTGATTTTCTACATGATGTGAGGTGTTGGAGAAGTAAAATCATAGACTATAGTTTTTTGGACAATTTTTGAAGATTTTAATATTCACAAAATTTGAAAAGCCCTTAACAATTTTTCTCATAAGAAGGACATCCTGAAAGAACAACAATACAATTTTTTATTGTGTGTGTTGGTAGATGCTTCAAGCCTCAACTTTGGTGTGTTTTAGAAATTTTATTGTGTCTTTGTTATGTCTTCACTTGAGATCTCTAATTTTATGGTTATTGAGAAATTCTATGGTTCTAATTATGCTATTTGGAAATATGAGATGGAATTGAATTTCAAATGAAAGGTTGATGGGTGCTAGTAATAGAAGATAGGCCTATAGATGAAAGCAAACATGAAAAATGGGATAGAATGGATATGAATGCATGAGCTACAATTTTATGGCAAATTAGACTAGGAGTTAGACCTCATGCTTTAATTTTAAAAACAACAGAGAAAATATGGTAAAATTTACAAACAATGTATACAAGAACTGACAAGTTAAAATTAATGGACATTAAAAGGCAATTAACTCATTTGAAATTGAAGGTAGGAGGTAGCATGAATGATGAAGGTTGAGTATGAAGATTTTAAAATAATACTTTTTTTGTTTAAAATTCTTCTTGATGAGTATAATAATTTCATTCATACATTGGAACTAACTAGAAAATTTGAGAATATCAAATCAGAAGTATATGGTGCTTTGTTGAATGAAGAAGATAGGCATAAAAAGTTCATGGGTGAAACAAGAAAGAATTATCAAGAATTTATGGCCAAAAGAAAATATAGGAATTGCACTCAAGGTAAATCATATCAAAGTTGAAGACCAAATCAAGGGAATCAACATAGAAATAATCAAAGGCAATGAAATCAGTCAAGGGATAACCAACAAAGGGATTGCTTTCAAAAGAAATAAAATTAATGGAGAAATTACAAAATTAATTATAAAAGATAAAATGCTATCATATGCTAAAATTATGGACAAGAAGGGCATAAACATGACCAATGTTCTAATGTAAGGGGACAAAGGAAATTTAACGAAATAAGGCAATATTTTTTTTCTCAAGAAGAGGGTGATCATAATATAATGATAAATTCTTTAATTATTGAAGGAAATTCAAGTGACACATGGTATACAGATTTAGGAGCTAGTCACCATATGACTTGCAATAAAAACTTCAACACTTTAGAAGAAACAAAAGGTGCACAAATATTGTTTGGTGATGAGAGTTCTTATGCAATTGAAGGAATAGGTTCAATTTCAATGAAAAGAAATGATGGTAAAACATGGATAGTAATAGAAGTGAATGTTGTACCTCAGTTAACTAAAAATATTCTCTCAGTGAGTCAAATACCTCAACATGGTTATAAGGGGGAATTCTATTCAAATAAGTGTCTAATCAAGAACATTAATGATGTATACAAAATAGTGGAAACATGTAACATCTCCTTTGTTCTACCCTTTCATTTTACCAAGTTCTAACCCACAAATAAAAAGAAATACATTGCCAAAATACCAATAATAAAATTTTCTTTTCCTTTTCAATTCAAGATACATAATTGAAATAAATCACTTTTCATTTTTCGAGTTTGACTTGGCAGGAGAGATAGTTGGTACAAAGATATCTACTTCATGCATCCTCTTTTCTCTTGATGGACACAAGATAAGACATAAATAAAAAGTCTCAATACCATTCAGCCAATTTGAATTGTCCCAATTGGTTCCCTCTATAGTTTTGACAAAGGCTTCTTTTTCCTTCTTGACCTTAAGGTAGTGCTCATTCTTAATTACTCACTTCCTTTCCAGTCAATTTGAGACACACCATCCTAGTACAAGAATTCACAACATTATATTATTTTATTGTTGGAAGGAAAGAATAGCGAGCTCATAGGCTCCAATGCTAAACCTGGTAGCTCTGATACCACATGTAACCTCCCCTTTGTTCTACCCTTTCATTTTACCAAGTTTTGACCCACAAGTAAAAAGAAATACATTGCCAAAATACCAATAACAAAATTTTATTTTCCTTTTCAATTCAAGATACAATTGAAATAAATCACTTTTGATTTTCATTCATCATGAAACATATACAATGTCATATTCATAAAAATATATATGCATTTACATTATCTTTTTCAAGCTTCCATTTGATTTAGGAATATTTGAATACAAATAAAGCTTCAAATGAGCTAGTTAAAGAGTACATAAGTAAAACATAGTGGTCCAGATGTCCTTCCTAGCATACATCCTAAAATATCGGCCACCAAATGCATGAGGAAGAGAATCACTCAAGTGCTTTTCCACCCAACCAAGACATAGTTGTCCCCCGTGCCTCTTCTAACTAAAGCAACTTGACCCTTCGATGAAGAGTTTGGTTTGGTAACCTCACAATATAATATAGCCTTATGAGAATATTGTTGTGTCCTACATAACTAGAGATACCATACATAGGCTACAATCTACATGTATGGTGTTCCCTACCTAGTATGTAAACTTGGATCACAATGAACCAACAGTGTAGACATTGCTAACCTACACTACTTAGGCCTAGTAATTTATCACCCAATACTTCGAGTGAAAGTCGTATGTCCACCCACTTCATTTCTCTATTTGGTAAAATGACCATTTAACTATGTCATATTTATATAATGAGTTCTAGTAGGAAACATTTAGGTTACCCCTAACCCTAGCTAATCTAACCCTATATTACCAACTCATTCCTTCCTATATACTATAGATACACACCTTTCTCATAAGGTTAAACAATGGAATAAATATCTAGGTTTATTCCCATCTATGGTTTTCCTATCCCTAGGATTAACCAAATTATTCACTCCTGTGTACTATAGATACATATCATAGATTAAATCTATCTTAGCTATTACATATATATTGTATATCTAATCATAAGGATTATCGAGTTTCTATCAATTCTGGAATGTATATCCTATAAGTATCTCTATTTCAATCATTGCTTTAATAAAGAATAATTAATCATATACATGAATCTAATCATAAGATTAGAAATTTGCATCACACAAGAATACATGAAATTCAAGTGCATAATTTCTATCATGGCTTCAATTGAGCCTACACAACATCATAATCTATTTATAACATATCAATATAAAAGAGAGGTAGAATACTTATGCCTGGATTATATCTACCATGCATTACCAATTCCTTCCTCAATTGATGTTAGCTTCATAACATATCCACTAACGCAGACATTCCCAAGCTTTCCCCAATAGCAGCTAGCCCACTACCTAACAATTCTTGAACTATCTTCTTCTCTCAATGAAGAAATTCGAAACAAAGAACAATAAGCAATGGAAAATATTATGGTGATGGATAATTGAGATGGAATGAGAGAAAAATGCAAGAGATGATATGATCTCTAAGCAATGATAAAAAGGAGATGGGATGGAATGGAATGGAATACAATTCTCAAAATCCTACTACAAAATATTCCTCTAATTCTCCCTCACATTAATGCTACTCTTCAACAAATATGAGCTCTAAGCAATGAGACAAACTAAATGGAATTAAAAATGGAGATGGAAATATGAGAATGAGTGAACCTCCAAGCTCACTCATCTATTTATACTAAAAATAAGAGAAACCTAAGGCTACAATTAAGATCACTAGGTTGCCACAATTCACATGCACAATGACACCACTATGACTGTTGGCATTCTACACTCTAATGAGAATAGTTAATGTTGTCATTGATGGCAATGAACTGGAAACCAACTGGCAGCATGTTTCTACACATGCACCGGCATCATAGATATCATACACCGGCATGCACTAACATTGACAGGCACTTTCACTAGTATCCAGTTTACACCGGAAATGAAGTATATCGGCACCGAGGCCGACATGGGATAAAGTTTTGTTTATGTAAATTGTTTTGTAAATGTAATTAACTATTTGTAAGCCAACTTGGTATATTGTATAGACTCATATATGTATGAGATCTCATAGGTCATTTTGAAGTAAGGTAGAAATGGTAGAATGTAATTATTGTATGAGGTGATATAGTGGACAACGAAGGTTTTGGTTAAGGTATCTAACTAAGCTTAAACT
Source organism: Cryptomeria japonica (assembly GCF_030272615.1). Taxonomy (NCBI): domain Eukaryota; kingdom Viridiplantae; phylum Streptophyta; class Pinopsida; order Cupressales; family Cupressaceae; genus Cryptomeria; species Cryptomeria japonica. The sequence continues at coordinate 607,599,595 of NC_081414.1, read as the reverse complement.
GGTACTAGGTAGTTGGCCTTCCTACATGTGCAGACCCTTATTGTAAGTAGTATTTATTCATTGGCCAGTGAGTAAATATTGTGGGTCACAAATCCCACCGAGGTTTTTCCCACACTGGGTTTCCTTGTTAAAATATCTTGTGTTATGGTGTGTTTCTATGTTGTCTCTGTTATTTGTGTTTATTGCATTAATTCTTGTTTACCAGTACACTATTTTGGGTTGAAAAGTTATAAATAAGTTTAAATATTCATGTAACTGGTTAGACACTGATTCACCCCTCCCCCCCCCCTGTCTCAGTTTCTTTGGGACTATCATTGAATCTAACAATTGGTATTAGAGCCTAGTCCTCTATTTGCAAAAGCCTAATACCTTGAGGAAGATGCTGAAACCAGTACAGATGGAGAACTTAAGAAAACATTTGGAAGGAGCTCTTGAAGATTTTGATGCAGAAAAATTGAAGAATATCAAACTTGAAGATGATCTGAGGACTGCTAAGGAATTCATTAAAGGACTTCAGGAGAAGCTGGTTATAGCATAAAATAAGAGAAAAGAACTTCATGAGTAAATGCAAAAACATGATGATGAAAAGGAAACTCTTAGTGATATTGTAGACAAGTTGAGGCAAGAGAACACTAACATGAGAAATGAAATGCAAGAATTAAGCATGAGGCTATGTAAGGATCTTGAAGACAGGACGAAGAATGAAGAAGACTTGACTAGGAGACTTAATGATGGAGGTAATGAAAATCTAAGACTCAGTCATGAAATTGATATGCTAAAGACAAATCTGATTCACATGCAACATGATAAAGATGAGCTTGTGAGACAAGCTGGCATTATTGAAAATGAGTTGATCATTGCAAATCAACACAATGACAAATTCAAGAAAAGTTCAGAAAGACTTGATGACATGCTGAAAAGATAAAAACCTGATGGAGATACAATTGGCCTTGGATTTGAACATGGAGAAAGTTTTGGGATTGCAACCAATCAAGATCACAGTAAACCGGTAAGACAACCTAATGCTTATAAATTTAATGGGAAATGTTTCAATTGCAACAAATATGGTCATAGAGAAAATCAGTGTAGATTTAGAAATAATCAGAATACAAACTTACCCATCAGTCAGTATTACAAATGCAATAAAGCTGGTCACAATTCAGAAAATTGCAGAATGAATGTGAAATGCTATGTTTGTGGTAGATTTGGGTATTTATCTAATCAATGCATAACACAAACTGGTCATGGATATGGAAAAGCTATTCAGAGGAATAATTTAAACTGTTATGCATGTAACAAGATTGGGCATATTGCAAAATTTTGTAGAAGCAAGACTATACTAGCAAACAATAAAGGATCTAGTGTGAAGGGAAAAGAAAAGGTAAATGAAATAAAGCAAGAATTTTCAAAATAATGGATTAAGAAGGGAGATCAGAAAGTTGATGAATCTATCTCTGCATTGGTAGAATAGAGTAACCCTCCACCAGTAGGATATTCTTCATCTGATTGAGGAATAATCCTTAGGGGGTATTGCAGAAAATTGAAAATCATGCATTTTACCCTCGGTTGATGGGAAGAAGACACATTTCATCTTTACCGGCAGATATGTTAAGTTTTCACTTAACCGACAAGCATTTAATCTAGTTTTAAAGAATCTTTTTGGCTATAAAGCACTTCAACTCACCAAGCATTCAAGCATTCAGAGAACGCAAAACTAAGAAAGGGCATTCTAAGGTGAAGCATCGAAGTGATTTTCAGACATTCAGAGAATTTCAAGTTAAGAGGTATTTATCAAAATGGCAACTTCATCTTATGTTCCTGAGTTTATTGCAAAACCTATCATTGTTGAAAACATCAAACACCCTAGACCCGTGTTTAAGATTATCCTTGAGATTGCAAAGCAGGATGATTATGTCGAAGTTTTTTCAAAAATTCCGAAGGGTGTCGCATTTGTAGAAGATCCTAGAATCTACATCCATTGCAACATAGAAGGCCCAGGGACTGAGGATTTGAAGAAAATATTTAATGAGGTTATTACTGATGAACAAGGTGTGATTAAACCTGAACATAAGATTGTGGAAGACTTAGGTTTTGTAGAAATACTTAACATTCCCGAATTTCCAAAGGAAGTTGTTCGACTTGTATTGAGAAGAGTCCATGGAGAGTTCATGTGGTTAAGTCAGTTTGCAAGATAGCCAAGGAAGCAATTAAGGCAATCACTAGTTTACCTTCAACCAATAGTAGACCTGATAAAACTAAGAAAATACCTAACACGAGTGTGACAAGCTTGACCGGAGCCACATCTTATAATAGATCACTTAGATTCAATGATGTTAAGGATATAAATGTGAGATATGTAAGTATGATGCTTGGATATAAAGAAGCACATGCCAATATAATGAATTTGGTTTCTAGCCTTTGCATTCACAGTGCATATGAGATGGTGAACAATAATGCTAAGATAGATGTCTATAAATGGCTTAAAAATGAATTGATTGACAATTTGAAGAAGATTAAGGGAGATAAGAAATGTACTTTCCATTTTGGGAACCTACTAGTATGCCTAATGCTACACTTTACCAAAGAGATAATCGATATAGGTCACAAAGATTTTGGTTATGACATCCTCGTAGGAAAATAGATACAGGAAGCTTTCACTGGTATGGGCACTGACTGTGATAATATCATAATAGATTCCTTTAAATCTTTTCAAACTAAGATGAGAGCAAGAGAGAGATTACCACAGAGCATAGTTGATAAGTATGACAAACAAATCTATTTTGTTATTAAAAGAGATGAGACTTGGATGGAAGCAATAAGCCCTAGAACTATTTGGTTTACTGAGATGGGTTATGAGGTAGACCTACCTGGTTTAGAAACATATGCAAAATCCCTACTTGATACACCTAGGGAGCCATTAGAAGGAATATTTGGTAATGCAGAAACTATTACAAGTAATGTATCTATGCAGAAAGAAAGGAAGAAAAGAGACAAATTTATTAGAGATGCCTCTAATAAGGCCAGTGAAATTAAGGAAAATTTCATGAATATCAGTGGTATATATGCTAGTGAGCTTAAAGGACTGCAACCGGAAGCACATGTTTTACCGGTTGTGACATCTTCTGATACTGACAATGGCAAGGCTACTGAGTTTAAGAGAGTGGAAAGGAAAAGGAAAACCCCACTGGTTTCTTCTCCTCCTCCTAAGAAAACTAGAACTCAAAGAAAGAAAAAATAGGAAGTTAGGGAACCGCAGAAGAAGCTTACATTAAAGAAGAAACAGACACTGGTTACCCCTACACTGGATGATCTACTAAATGAAATAACTCAAGAAGGCAATCTGCTAAATCTAAACAAATTGTATAACTATTTTAAGGATTATGTAAAAGCAACTATTGAAGAAAGCATTATTTTGCATTTGGATATTTACAAGAAAGTTTTGATAGAAGTAATTGATGATTTACCTAAGGATTTATACACGAGATTGGAAGCTAAAAGGCTATCTGTGATGGAATTGGATAAGAAATTGAAAGTTGAAGCACTTTTGGCTGTACATCCAGTAAAATATAAGGAAGAGATAGATGAGCTTATATCTGAAGCTAACTAGTCCGTATTTGTTAGTGGCATCGATAAGTAAGTCTAATGGCTGGAAGGGTTAAGGAAATTGCAGATGAGACTGCAGACAATTGGGACATATTTTTTGTTGAGAAGGAAAAGAAAGAGGAAAGAAACAGACCAAAAATGGACAAGACATTCAAGGTAGATCGGAAAGACAAGGGAAAAGGTAAAGTTGGTAGTGTTCCTACTATAAAGATTACAGATAATGTTCCACCGCCACCTCAGGATACCCCTCTGGTACACACAACTAATCCACCGGATATGGCTACTGAAGGTATAACTCATGATGATACTAACCCAAAGTCTGAGATACTTTTCACAATGAATGTAGATACACAAGATATAAACATTGTTGTAGATAAGGAACAAGCAACTGATATTGAAAATGTAAGGGTCTCTGAAAAACTGACACACATTGTAAACTCTCAGGAGACTGAGGAACTGGCAAAAACTATTGATTCTCATAACACTAAGATATCCGCTCAAGCAGAGCAATCAGAATCTAAGAAACCTACAGAGGATAAGACAACTAACACAGGGCAACATGAATCAGGGAAACTGGTAGTTGAAGAGGTACTTGTAGAGACAAAGAAACTATCAAAGGCAGAGGTACAGACACAGACAGATCCACCAGAAGAAAATGTAAGTAAAGAGAAACAATTTTTTGGCAATAAGGAACAAATAATAAAGGTAGTTGGAGAATCTAGCACATCAACAGGAGAATTCAGACTGACTAACATCACATATGTTCTTTTGGATTCTATCAATAGGATAACAGATTGCAATGCCTTAGCATTTAAGGCTATTGATAACACTTTACCTATCTTGAAAATGATTGCACCTACTTGTAAGATAGATCACATTAATAATTCTTTAGGTAAATTGGACACATTGTCCAAATTTATTTTTGAAAATGTTCTAACTCTGGAAAAGGTGAATGAGAATACCATTAAGGAGAGAGTTGATAGAAAGAAAAATATATTCTTTGAGAACAATATAAAGAAATGTACTAATCACTTGGATGCACTTTTACCGGTACTTAATTCTACAATTTTGGAGTATAAGGAGCTATATAGAGAAGCATGTAAACCTCACTGTTTGATAGAGGACATTGATGAGGAAATCAAGAAGACACAAAAAGAGATTGATGACATAGCGGACAACATGATAGGTTCATCTGAACTTATCTCAGTTTTTGAGCAGGAAATGGCAGTTTTTAAGGAGAAGTTAGAGAAACTTGAGAAAGAAAAGGCAAGAATAAAGTCCAAAGCCTGGGAACTCAAAAGTAAACCTGGTCCAAAATTGGATAGTCATTACTCAATGGGTTGAATTATCTAAGGCAACAGTTCAAGGAGTGCGATCACCGAAGCAGCAAATGCACTATCTCACTGGTATGATCTAGCAAACTAAGGCAACTCTAACTGACAGCAACAAGTTTATGTAGAGTTTGAACCTAGTCTTGGAGGACATTTTTTAGATTGTAACCAACCAGTTACAGGTGATGAGGTAGCATTTTTGTACTCTTTGATTATTTACGACATCCTTTGTCATTGATGTCAAAGGGGGAGTAGTGGAGAGAAAAATGCATGTACAGAGGAGATCACTTGCTCAGGGGGAGCACATTTTTTTGGATTTCAGTTTTGGGATAAATTTTTTTATATTTCTCATGAGTCTTCCCATCAATGCCAAAGGGGGAGATTGTTGGCATTCTACACTCTAATGTGAATAGTTGATTTTGTCATTGATGGTGACCAACTAGAAACCAATCAACAACAGGTTTCTACACATGCACCAACATCACAAATATCATACACCGACAGGCACCGGCATCGACAACCACTTTCACCGGCATCCAGTTTACACTAGAAATGAAGTATACCAACACTCAGGCCAACATAGAATAAAGTTTTGTTTATGTGAATTGTTTTGTAAATGCAATTAACTATTTGTAAGCTGACTTGGTATATTGTATAGACTCATATATGATCTCATAGGTCATTTTGAAGTAAGGTAGAAATGGTAGAATGTAATTATTGTATGAGGTGATATAGTGGACAATGAAGGTTTTGGTTAAGGTATCTAATTGAGCTTAAACCAGTACTAAAGTAGGCATTAGAGATGCTATTTTGAGCAGTACATTGTATTGGATTTAATTATCCATATTATAGTCAGTGAGACTCTTTTGAGTAGTGCGCTCCAAGTAGTTGGCCTTCCTGCATGTGCAGGCCCTTATTGTAAGTAGTGTTTATTGATTAGCCAGTGAGTAAATATTGTGGGTCACAAATCCCACCAAGGTTTTTACCACACTGGGTTTCCTCGTTAAAATATCTTGTGTTATGGTGTGTTTCTATGTTGTCTCTGTTATTTGTGTTTATTGCATTAATTCTTGTTTACCGGTACATTGTTTTGGGTTGCAAAGTTATAAATAAGTTTAAATATTCATCTAACTAGTTAGACACTGATTCAGCCCCCTCTCTCAGTATCTTTGGGACTGTCATTGAATCTAACAATGATTGTGTGGCTACTTTCTAGCTCAAGATCAACACATAATAGTCCATAAAAAATGATACTATGACTCATCTATTTACTAAGTCAAAATGATTAATTATTATTAATTAATTACTTAAACCATTAGGCTTCTAACTCCAATCATCCTACACAATTTGACTAAGTCTTCCTTATATTAGGAACACTTATTACGAACTAACCATGATAAAAGTGTTTCCTTAATAACTAGGTCGATGCCTAGTTGACCTATTCCCATTCCTAATCAATAAGGAACATATATTAGGATTACTGAACCAAATTCCTCTCCTGAGTGATACTCTTCATCCCCTCTAGAGGATCATTCATTTCCTGCATCCAAATCAACACATTGCAATAGTAGTCAATTGTTATTAAAACATCATATAATTCATTTAAAAATATTCAAGATATAAGAATGATTGCACATTCATTCATCTAATTCCCAAATATATTCAAAGTATATTCATTTGCTTGTAGTATTTTAACCAAAATAGGTAAAAGTAAATAGTAATGTCAAAATAGGGTGTAACATAATTCCCCCCTTATGAATCATCATCCCCTATGATTTTTAATTATCAACAATGTCATAAAGCATAAACTATAATCATAATAGCATTGTTTTCATAATTTTTCATATGCAAGAAAAACATGAGGAAATTTTTGCTTCATCTAAGAATATTCCTTCGAGTAACATAATCTTTTGCATACTAATCTCATTGGACCTTGCATTGCAGAACCTCTCTACTTAATTTTACCAATTTGCTCCTCTATTTCCACTAGCATGTCGGGTCCAAGATTTACCTTATTCTCAAGATTATCCTAGCTTATAGGAGCTTGACACTTCCTTGTGTACAATGCTTCAAATGGAGCCATCTCAATTGTAAAAATGATTTGAATTATTATATACAAATTATACCAAAGTAAGTCATCTTCCCACTTGTATTGCTAATCCATACAATACATTCTCAATAAATCTTCTAATACTTGGTTTACCCTCTCGTTTTGACCATCTTTTCTCATATTCAACTAAGTCCCAAGTGAAGAAAATAAGGTTTACCAAAACCTAGATGTCACTCAAGCATCTTTTATAAAAATTAATCCTTTCAAGGATTCCATGTACATAACTTTTTGTGCTATATCAATAGTTATATCAATTAAATTTTCTAGAATAAAATGTGCTACCTTGGTAAGCTTGTTCAATACTACCAGAATGGCATAGTGCTTATTCCTTCACACACGTAGACTTGAGAAAAAATCAATACTATTAACTTTCCATTTACTTCTTGGAATTTCATGAAGATACATCAGTCTTGCAAAATGATGTTCTGCTTTTACCCTCTAGCATTCTAAGAATCTTTCTACAAACCTTGTAGCATCCTTTTTTATCCTTTTCCTAAAAATACAATGGCTTAACATCAGCCAACATCTTCATTGCTCTATAATGTATGGTGTTGTATGAACTTATTTCCATATCAAATCCTTAACTCCCTAAAGTTATATACATAGATTCTTCCTTTAAACCTTAATAACCAATTGGATTCAAAATGAACTCCTTCATACCTTGGGTCCTATAGATTATCTGAGAGTGCCTTCTCAACTTACTCATGGTACTCATCACTCTTGAATTTCTACAACACTTGACCTTTGAAGTCAGTTTGATTAGATATCATTTGAGGAGATATGCCTTCTTCTACTAAGGCATCTCCAATTCTATTCTCCTTTATTTTAATGTAATAGATGTTTAAATCATAATCTGACTTCAATTCCAACCATCTTCTTTCTTGAACATTTAAATTTTGATTGATAAATAAATACTTTAACCCACAATAATCGGTTTTCAATTCAAAGGGTTTTCTAAATGATAGTGTCTCCACATTTGCAATGCATGGATAATAGCATCTAATTCCAAATCATGTGAAGCATAATATTACACATATAGCTTTAGCTTCTTTTAATTATAGGCTATGACTTCCCTTCTTTCATCAATACTTCATCTAGAGTGTCTCTTGATGTTTTTGAGATGATTATAAATCATCATTTGAATTAGGTACTTTTAATAGAGGAGTTGTAGTCAGCTTCTCCTTAACTTGGTCAATTGCTACTTGACATTATTTCTGACCATACAAATTCTTCCCTTACCTTTGTATTGAAGTAATAGGAAAAACTATTCTAGAAAATTTTTCTACAAACTTACGATAGTACCTAGCCAAACCCATATAACTTCTTACTTCTGATACAATCTTTGGTATTGGCTATTTCAAGTACTACTTAAATCTTAAGAGGATCAATTTCTAATCCCTCGGTTGAAATAATATGTCCCAAATATTGTACTCTCTTCTAAAAGAATGTATATTTTAAAGAGTTTCCCAAACATCTTGTTCTCTCTTAACCTTTGTAGGACCATTCCCAAATGTTGGAGATGTTCCTCCTCATTCTTGTAATATATAAAATATCATTCAAGAAGACTCACATAAATTTATCTAAGCAATCTTTGAATACATTATTCATCAAGTTCATGAATACTGTAGGTGCATTTCTTAATCCAAACGACCATACCTAGTTTTGAAATTTGTTTTGAAAATGACCTCATCCTTAATCCTTAATTAATGATATATTGGTCATAAATCAATTCTTGATAACACTTTCATTCCTTGCATTTGAACAAATAGATCTTTGATATGTGGTAATGAATACTTGTTCTTTATCATTGCATTATTGAGCAATCGATAATCTATGCATAAGCGCAGTGCACAATCCTACTTCTTCACAAAGATCATTGACGCTTCTTAGGGTGAAACACTAGGTCTACACATGTTAGAATGAACCAAAGGAAAACTGAGAGGGGGAGGGTGAATCGGTTTTCCACAAGTTAAACAATTATTGCAGATTATAAACCTTCTACCAGAGCAAAATGAAAACAACATAGTGAAAGATAAAGCATGAGAGCACACAACACATAACACCAATAATTTTGATGTGGAAAACCTGGTTAAGGGGAAAAAAATGGTGGGAAACCCTACCCACAGTGAGATAATACTTCTGCAATAGTATGTGAAAATATTACAATGGGGATTGCACTTTCAATTAGGCCAACTACCTAGAGCTCATTTCTCAACACAAAGAGAAGTCTCACTGACTTACATAAACATCAAACTACAATTCAGAGGAAATGAACTATGGAAATAGCATCTCCTAATGCTTGATACAGTTCTGGTTAAGAAAATGTGTCTTCCTTGCAATACCAAACTCTCCTCAAACCTTCGCTAAATGATATAACCTTGTTCACACATAAACTACTCTCTAATAATATAGACATAACCATACCATACAAATTACATGAATATATCACCTATATGTATATATCATCAACCTTGATAAGCAAGGTTGGCTAATCGCTAAACCCATAATTACAAAAATTACATCACACGATACCACCAGAAAAATATTATGATATAAATTACATAGAATGGACCTAATTCAAATCCCCAAACAATTATAATGACTAGAAATTTTGCCAAGACCAAATGCAAGATGTTTCACCAACCAGTAGAAACCCTCGGTATCAATAACATAGAATAACCAACTGGATCCAAATAGGATCACCAAATCATCATGCCAACCAATGCGAAGCCACCAAATAATTAGGACACAATCAAGAACACCTTCAACATGATATGAACCATTTCTAGAAGTTGGACCAAAACAAATTAACCATTTCATCAAATCACCAACCGATATCGCCAATTGGTACCAAGAATATCAACCGGCAAACCAGAACATAAATGATATCTTCTAGAGTACCAAATCATGAACCAACTGAATATGACATACATATAAACATCTTGAATAACCATCCAAAACCGAATCCAACAATTTGATCATACCTGATCAGAATCTCTGATAAACTCAGCCAAAACCAAGTCCAATGGAATAGGTCAACAACCAACTAGGACATTGTTGACATCAATGATAACACATTATCAATTCCTTCATAATGCCAAAAATCTCCCCCTTTACTATTAATGGCAACAGTGAATATGAAAAACATCCAAGTGCCAAGAAATGCCAACAATCTCCCAAAACTGATCTGAAATGTCTCTCCTCCATACAATATCTCTCCCTAAGATTTTTTGTTTTTCACGTGAGAAACTTTCCCCCTTTAACATCAATGACAAAGGGTTAATACCACCAAACCAAATAGCTGACTACTCCTCTTGAGTAGCAACATCATTCCATCAACCTGGATCAAAAGATATTTCTAATAAGCTCACCAGATTGATGCATCTTTGCATCTCTAAGTCTCTTCTGGAGGGGTGGTGACCCCCAATTGATCTCTAAGATATTCAAAAGTGTCTTTAGGAAATGGTTTAGTTAGAATATCTACAATTTGTTTCTGAGTGGGCACATAAACCAATCTGACTTCCTTTTCTTTAACATTTTCCTTGAAGAAATTATACCTTATAGAAATGTGTTTTGATTTGGAATGAAATACCTTATTCTTTGAAATATTAATAACAGTTGTATTATCACAATGAATAATAATAGGCTCATCATAACTTACCCTTATATCCTTCAACATTTGCTTCATTCATAAGATCTGAGTGTAATTAGTTGCAACAGCTACATATTCAGCTTCAACAGTAGATAATGAAGTGCCTGATTGTTTCTTGCTAAGCCATGAGACCAATTTCTCCCCAAGAAAGAATGCACCACCTCTAGTTTTCTTCCTGTCATCAACATCTCCTACCCAATCAAAGTTTGTATAGGCACATAATCTGAAATCATCATCCTTTGGATACCATAACCCATAATTCATTGTTCTTACCAAATATCTGATGCATGAGCATCCCCTGTACATAGAAATCTTGCATCAACCCAAAATATTTCCTTTCTATTTTTCTTTCTGTTTGCAGTTTCAACATTTCTTTCTATGTTTCCTAGATTTGGCTCACCGGAACCCGTGTAGTTGGATTTTTCTTGAAGACTTGATCATCTTCCTTATTCCCAAATTGTGGAGCATTTGGATCATTTTTCAGCAAGTTATTGCTACCGGTTGGCAAGAAAGTTTTCTCTTACCGGTTGCATGGACCTATTTGCATTGGTGATCTACTGGATCCTTTTTGTAGCTTTTAGAGCCCTGAGCATTGATTTTGTTGTTCCTTGGCATGTGGCCAACCTTCCCTTTGATTCTCACTTCATCCTTTGGATTTTTCGGAGGATTTGTTTTGTTGGAGGCTGACCTTGTTGGTTTTTCATGTTAGTTCTTGTTCTTCTATTTTTTATCCCTTTTTGGGCTGACCGAATCCCGTTGGATCATATAAATCATTGTAATAGAGCATTAGAATGCATCAAAGAAGTTAGACATAACATAGAAGATATATCCTAAGATTTGAGGTCCTAGTTGTGACATGTTCCATATTTTGAGCATGTTTTAGCAGGCCCATGAGTCGGTTACTATAACCCAATTGTTACGAGTTGGTTATAATCAGTTTTTATGATTTAATTCAAACTATTCTACATTGCCTCCATCATATCCTTGTGTTTCTATTGTGTTTACTCTTGCTAACTAGTTTGGACTGATCTCTTTGAGGTCCCTCTTAATCGGTGACATCACCAATATCTGAATATCCTTTTAACAACAATATCATGACTTTCTCTTGGATCTGATTGAAATCTAGAAGCAATGAAAACCACATTCATTATATTCGGTCTAGTATAGTTAAGTACAGTAATCCACCAATCATTGATTTGTATCTAGATGAGTTCACTCTAGGAGATTCATCTTCCTTTGACAATTTGCAACCAATTATCATAGGGGTTCCAACAGGTTTTGAGTTTTCAAGTCCAAATTTCTTAAGCAATTTCTTCACATATTTAGTTTGAAAAATGAAAGTACCTTTATTAATTAGAGTAATCTACAAACCTAAGAAAAATTTTATCTCACCAATCATAGACATTTCAAATTCATTCTTCATGTTATCAACAAATTTCATGCATAGACTTCCTCCTCCTCCAAAAATGATATCATCAACAAAGACTTCAATGATCAGTATGTCATCATGCTCAATCCTATAGTATAAGTTACTATCAACATTACCTTTGCTAAAATCAAGCTTTGAAAGATATTTATCCAATCTAGCATACCAGGCTCTAGGGGCTTGTTTCAATCCATATAAAGCTTTCTTCAATCTACAAATCACGTCCTTGTCCTCTGATAATGAAAATACATTAGGCTACTCAATGTAGACTTCTTCTTCAAGATCTCCAATTATAAATGCACATTTGACATCCATTTGATATACCTTGTAGTTCTTGTGTGTAACATAGGCATGAAATAGTCTTACTAATTCAATCCTTGCACCCAGAGCATAGGTTTCATTCTAATCAATTCCTTCTTGCTGTGAGTAACCTTTGCAAACCAATCTAGGTTTTTTTCTTACAACTCGATCTTCCTCATTCAGTTTGTTCCTGAAAAACTCATTTAGTTCCAATAACATTTTTATCTTTAGGCCTAGGAACCAATTCCCATGTGTTATTATTTTCTATCTGATTTAATTCATCTTCCATTTCTTTCATCCAATTCTCATCTTTACATGCTTCCATAACTGATTCCGGTTCAGATTGAGAAATTAAACATACCTCTTCAACAAATAATCTTATTCTTATCATCACACCTTTCCTCTTATCTCCGATGATCTAATCTTCAGAATGATTCAACTTTACATACCTGGGAGTCTGTGGATTATCTTGACTTTTTGACTCTTTTTGCTCTTCAATAGTTATTGTGGAATTTTCTGATGTTATCAGAGCAACTAGATCAATTCTCTAATCTGATTCTTGCACTACCAGTTTTGTTATGACAATCTCATCTTTGGGTCCATAAGATTCATATGATTTGTTCTGATTATTGCATTGCTCATCCACTTTGATATTTATGCTTTCCATTTTCCTTTGCAATCTTTTGTTATAACATCTATATGCCTTGCTCTTAGTAGAATAACCTAAGAATATTCCTTCATCACATCTAGGATCAAATTTCCCTAATGCATCATCTCTTCTGATGTAGCATTTCTGAACCATAATGGTGCAGGAGCACCTAGCTTGATTTCATCATAGGTTTGATAGCAAGTTTGATTTTTATTAGTCTTGAGTTGGAAAGTTTGTCTAAGATGTTTTTAAGTTGTTTGGAGGAGTTTTGAACTCATTGTGTGGTCATGTTTCCTATTTTCATCTTTTTGCTCAAAGTTGCCAGTTTGGAGTTGCTTGGCAAAATGTTGGAAAAAGTGAGTTTTTAATGTGTTTTTGTTTTGAAAAGTTTTTAGACATTCTTTGTGCTTGGTTTTTAGGTGTGAGTAGTGTTCTTAGGTGATTGGTAGTCTTTGAGATCAACCTTGCATCATTTAGGCATTAAAAGTTGTCATTTTAGACATGAAAATGTCAAATTTGAGTGCTCTTGGACATGTACCTATCTATATAGGAGGATAACTGACTTGTAGAGGTATTTATTCTTCTTCTTTTACCATTTTAAGGGTTGATCATTCAGATATTTTAAGTATTTTTAAAGTTTGCACTAATTTTACCTTGTTTTTCCCTATGTTTTGACTCCATGTGAGTAGCAGTCCGTACACCTGCTATATGTGGCCATACTATTTTTGCATTTTCAAGTTCTCTTATGATTCCTGAAGCTTTTCCCTTTGGTGGCATGAAATTTCATTAAGTTTTGAGTTCTAGGAAAAATTATTTAGTTATGACAGTTTCACTACCTTGTTTAGGAAATTGGCAAGGATGCTTGACCAACTTGGCTTCTTGAGGCCCTAAATGTTCATGGTTTCCCAAGAACCAATTGGTCAACTTGTAAGATATGTAAATACATGTTTTGATTTCAAGAATGCAGGTGCAAGAAGTTTTGTGGCCATGGAGCCCTAGGCAAATGTGCCATTTGGCTAGGGTCTTTGAAGAAGTTTGATGCTTTGCTCTTCCATAGCAAATGCATTCATCAGATGGACAGACCTATTTTGATGTTTAAGGTTGAATGTAAAAGAAAAGAGTATTTCTAAGCCATGACAAGGATGATTTCACTTTCACTTTGTGAAAATTATGTAAAAAAATAGTGAGTCACTATTTTGGTGTTGGTTTGCACTCATTTGCTTACTCTCCACCATGTTTTGGTGTTTGTAAAACCTTGTATCTCCCTTAATCTGCTTGCAAAAAAGATCAAGGAGTGGTATTTGAACCTATCCATGGGTTTTAATATTTCCAAGATCAATTAATGATCCTTGAGGGAAAGTTGTAATGCCCAGCTGGCTGTCACAGTCAATTATGACTGATTTTTGCATTTTAGTTGAAGTTGTTTTTGCAATCTTCCTTTTCCAAGTAGCAGGTATGAAGGACAAAAAGCATCTAAAGATAGAGAATTGATCAAAAGCACCATTCAGACCTTTAAAAAAGAGTTTGACAATGGTAAATGCAGGGTAAAGTGGAAAAAAACAGTGAAAGAGGCAAAGTGCAGTGATGGCAAGTTTTGACAATGAATGTTTCATTGTTTTGTAATTGCCTAATGCCTTTTTGTGTAGGGATAATTTGGTTCTCTTTTGTCACTAATGCTATAAATTTTCACATTCTTTAGAATGTAATTTGTTCTCATGCAAATGATGTGTTTGTAGAAAGCAAGAATGGAAAAGTTGTCAATGTTGCACACTCCCTATGAGCATCTTTTGTAAAATCTTGTTCTCTAACCTTTGAAGGTGTAAAAATACTTTATTTTGGCCTAAATAGTATGTGGCATGGTATAACCAAGTTTTTATGGTTCACATTGAAGGTTTCTAGCTTGTAAGTTGTTTCTTGCCTCCAAAACCCTTGCAAACCCTTCTTTTTGCACCCATTTTTGGAACAGTCATGGAGGAGGCCTAATGGACCCTAAGACTTAGAAAATCCTCAATAACTTCCAAAAGGGTATCCAAATATTGAAGGTTATTTTTGTTTGGAAGTCCATCGTTGGAGAAGGGTGAGCACAAAACCCCAAAAAGAGGGCTAATTACTTGTAGCCCGTTTTAGGCCTAAAATTTGGGTTTTTGTCAAATCGGGTACACAAAGGAAGGTTGTAAAGAATAAAACCCATCAATTCATGTTGAAACAAGTTGATATTGTATTCATTTAACACATTTGGTGAGATAGACTCTATTACTCAGTTTGTAGCACTTGTGAAGGACTACTATGCTCCAAACCATAGAAGACCAAAGACACCCATGGGGGTAAAACTTGACACAAACTTGTAATTCATCAAAAGGAGACCCTGTGTAGTCAAAGAATAGATTAGAGACAGAGGAAATTAATTCCAATTGAGAGAGTAAGGAGTTAGACCACAAAGCCTAAAACAATGGAGTTGAAGCCCTTGAGCAACCAGGGAGTGTTTGACTTAGAGAGGTGGATCAAGGGGAGTTGCTAGGTTGTCGATAAACCTTTTGCACTCTAATTTTGGTGACTACACCTTGAAACTAGCAAGGACCTAACACTTAGTGAACATACAAGCCTATTGGGAAACCCCCCTTGCCCTACCTCCTTATCACATAATCCATAAGGAGTCTTACTGGTATCACCTTTTATGTGTATTCTGTTGAAAGTATAGAATACAGTATTGACAACTTCTCTCCAATAGATATCAGGAAGTTTGGCTTCCATCATCATTATCCTTTTAGCATCTAAGATAGTTTTGTTCTTTCTTCCAACCACTCCATTTTGCTGTGGATTTCTAGGTGCAGATAATTATCTTCTGATTCCATATTTCTCACAAAAATTGTTGAACTCACTGGATGTAAATTCACCACCTTGATTTGATCTTAAGCATTTATCTTCAAACATGTTTCTGTCTCAACCATAGCTTTGAATATTTTGAATTTTTTCAAGAGATTTTGATTTTTGTTTCAAAAATGCAACCCACATCATTCTAGAGTAGTCATCAATAATCAACATAAAGTATCTATCACCTTGAAAACTTTTAATCCTTGTTGGAACACATAGATTAGTATGAATAAGATCTATAATTTCATTATATCTATCATGTATGCTTCTGAAAGAAGTTCTAACTTTATTACCCATTTGACATTCTCTACATACCGAATTATAAGGCTTAATGATCTTGGGCAAATCTCTGACAGCCTGGGTTGAACTGATCTTTACTATGCAATCAAAATTCACATGACACGTACTTTTATGTCATAGCCAACTTTCATCAATCTGAGAAATCAAGCAAGCCTTCTCATCGATGTTCAAATGAAAGATATTCCATTTGGTTTGAGTTCCGGATGCAATTTCCAATCCAGATCTATTGATAATATTGCATTTTCCATCCTTGAATTGCAAATGAAATCCTCTATCCACCATCTGACCTACACTCAAAATATTATGCTTCAAACCTTCAACATAATAAACATTGTCAGTATTGTTCTTACCATCCAGGGATATTGTTCCTTTTCCTTTGATTATTCATGCCTTGTTATCTCCAAATCCTACTAGTCAACCATCAAATTCTTGTAAAGTTAGGAATTTCCTCTTATCACCAGTCATGTGATGTGACCAGCCACTATCTATAACCCATTCATATTTCTCTTCAATTTTAGCAGCTAGAGCTTTCTCCTTAGTATGAGTTGTATCATTGATAGGTTCCATAGATTCATCCTTGATAGCAATAAAGACCCAATCTTTTTCACTACCTGAGCTTCCATTATCGGATCCACTTATAGGTTCATTATCATCAGTGTAGTGTCATAAAATTGTGACGCTAACAATTTATGACTGCATTAGGGTCCACAAGCATGAGAACTCAAATCCTCTAGCCTGATCGGAGACCACAGAGTGCTTGGCTTGTGAAAACTGCTTCTTCCTTGGCCTTCACATCACTCTATCCACACTTTGCCCTGGAGACAAAGGTAGGACTGGGGTATGGTGCACCTATCCCCCCTTGGAGAGGGGTGTGGCACCCTTGTCCTCCCAGGACAAGGGCATGGTGCCCCTATCCCTACCCTATTTTGGGGCAGGACCTTTTTGGAGCATGCATTGTGGGTTGTGCAATGAGCAGGAAATCTCTTCGATGTCGGCACATGTTGAAATTAAAATTCTTCAAACATCTATTTAAGGGGCATTCATCCTCTCATTTGATAATTTCAATAAGTTGGATAGGTTGAAGTTAGATATGTTCAATTGATCAAGCATTCAAGCATTCTTTTCTAGCATTGAGCATTCTCAAGTCCCGCTTCAAGGCTAGGTGTTGCATTCAAGTCAAGGATTCAACCATTGAAGACGAGATTGATTTCAACATTCAATTCCACACAAGCATTTCTATTAACATTGCTACTACAACCTCCCTTGAGGTGATCTACAATTCAGTCTTTCATTTACATCTACTTGGAATTACTTTCTTTCATTACTTGGTTAATTCCAAAACTAGGGTTTAACCTAAAGGCAAATCCCCAATCCCAACAGATTTCCCTCTCTTTTCTATGTGTAGGTTGCAGGTGTGCAGTTGTACTTTAGGATTTAGGCTTCATTTGCAGAGGCAGAAAAACCCTTTTCATTTCACGGATTTTTTGAAGGACTGTGTACATTCCCATCATGGTTCGGAAAACTTTGTTGCAACATTTTACTGCATAATCCAGGTGCATGGCTTCATCCCATATTCAGATCTCAAGTTATAATCGGTTCTTTGTCACTTTTGCACTACATAATTCAATCAATCTCCTTTCTATTTCAAACAAAGGAATAAGGGGATCAACTTAACATTCTTAATTCATTGAGAATTCAATCTATCATCTTTGTGTAGAGATTGAATCTAGTGAATTACCACTAAATTTCCTAATGTAATGGTGAAAAGTGCTTGAAGGATAGTCTAGTGAAACTCTCATCTCTCTTTGATGGAAAGGGTTAGTTTTCCTCTTGATCTATCACTCATCATTTTCCCACCATTATGTTTTGGTGAGCTCGACGTCTTGCATGCTATCCTTTGAACAACGTTGCATATTTTTCATTTACAAGTTTCAACTTTCTGCAAACTTAGTGGTTAATTCATTAAAAACCCTAGTTTTTAAAATTAAAATTGAACTGGTGATTTGTAAAAATTGCTTGTGGTTATCTTAGATCTAAAAATTGCTTTGTTTGTCAAATTCAATTTCCTCATTGTCTTGTTCAATTTGCAAATTAAAATTTACAAAATTAAGAGGTTACTTGTTCAAACCCTAATTTTCAAAAATCATATTGAACTTGTGCAAAAATTGGTTTTCCATTTAATTTTTAAATTTCTAATTGGTCTCAGATTTGTTTTCACTTCTACAATTCAATTTTTCAATTTCCCCCCTTTTTCCTAGAATTCAAATTTCAAAATTAAGTGGTTAGGTCATCAAACCCTAATTTTTAAAAATAATTGGATTTTGTGTGAATTTCAAATCAGTTTTATTTACATTCAAATTTATAAACATTTTCCAAGGTGTTCCTATCCATTAGGTTTGACCCTTTTCCAAACTGCAATTCAAATCCTCTTTTTCTTCAAAACCCTAATAGGGTCCTATTTTCATCTTTGTGCCTTTATTTCGCCCATCTAGAGATTGTAAAATTTGCCAATTTTTTGGGGTTAGTTTTAAAATCATCATAATATACATTCTTGAAAATTTTGAAAAAAGTTGGTTGGACCATGTGCATTCCTGCCACGATCCTTGGCTTTTTCTCAAAATTTTGGGAGACTATTATGACTATATTTAATGGCCTAAATCCGAAAGATTGGCTAATTTTACCAATTTGTGAACCCTCTAGAATCAGAAATACCTTCAAAATTCAACATTTCAACTTCCAAGAAAATTTTTAAAATTAAGAGGTTAATTATTATCCACCTTTATTTTAAAATTAAATGGTATTCCCTTGGCCCTAATTTTAAAATTCCAATTTCCTTTCATTTTTGGAAATTGTGTCATTTCCTTCCTCCAACAAAGTTCAAATTGTATAATCATTATTTTCTTAAATTTTGCATTACTCAATTTTTGCAAGCTTTGTCCTACAATTCAAAATTTAAATTTTCCCTCTAGTGCATGATTTTTACCACTATTAGTCCTACTTATCCTATCCTCGTTAGACAAAGCATTAGAATTAAGGCTTCCCAAGGTTTAATTACTGAGGAGATGGAGCCTAATTTGGGTGACTTCTTTAATGAGGATCATGCTAATTCTTTCTATCCTAGTCATGTTCCTATTCACCCAATTGATGGATCCCATGATGAAGAAGAAGCTTTAACTAGGGTTTCTTTAGATCAACTTTCTACATTGGATAATAAATTTGATAGTTTTCAATAATGGATGTCCCAAGAATACCTTAATAGTGAAGCCCTTCCATTAATTGAAGGTCTTAAGCACATGCTTCCAAGTGATAAGAATGGAATTGATATATTGTGTGGTATTGCACATATTGTTGATTATAATGTCACACGTATCAAGAGTTGTGTTGAAACCCTAGGTTACTCACAACCTTCAACACAAGTCAATTCTTCTATTCCTTTGACTAATCCTATGACTAGTGTTGCTACTTTCACATCTAACATCATGGCTACTTCAACTCAAAATGTCATTCCTACAACCATAGGTCACGGGGGCAATCCCTCTTCTTCATTTACTCCTCCATCATTACCTATGTCTTCCATGAGTATTCCTACTATTCCTCAATCATTCAGTGTGACACAAGGGGGAAATTCCTTCAACAACTTTACTCCTCCTTTAAGTGTCCCTTTTCCTACCTAATCATCACCAATACCTACTTATCATTGTGTCCCACAACCTTATTCTTAGTCCATGCCTTCTTTCAATAACATCACACCACCTTCTCAATCATCTATGTCTAACATGAATTCTTCCACCGAAATGACAATCAACAATCATTCCCAAACTGTCTCTTCCTTACAATGACAAATTTCTTACATGAGTCAATCCAAGTTTAGTGTGCCCAACTTTGATGTTGCGAGCCCACTTTCTCTTGATATTGTTAAAGTTGTACCACCTAAACATGTTGAGATCCCTCAATTGGAACTCTATAATGGAAAAGGTGGTCCTCTTACACATGTCAAAACATTTCAAACCTTGTGTACTGATTTTGCTTATGATCAACGATTGTTTGAAAATTTTTTTACAAGAACCCTAAGAGATAAGGATTTACAATGGTATTGATCTCTTCCTTCTTATTTTATCACTTCCTTTCAACAACTACCAAATGCTTTCATCCAACAGTTTCGAAACAACATTGGTCCTAAAATTACTTTGACTAATTTAATGCATTGTAAACAAGGTGTTAAAGAGAAAGTGACTGATTTCATTGGTAGATAAGAGCATTTGTGTGCTCAAATTTATTTTCATGTGCCTAATAATGATATTCAAATAATTTTCATTTCTAATTTAGAAAAATATATCAAGGAAAAGCTTCTTTTGTTTGAGTTTACTTTCTTTTTGTAGTTGTGTGCAACACTTCACAATTATCAACTGGTTGTGAGTCAAATGGAGCAATCCACTCCTATGGCTCTGAGTGATAAGGGGGAGAGTGTTCAACAACCGTTTCCAAAGTTCAAACCAGCATAAATCTTCATCAAGTTCAATGATCCAATCAACAACAACCATGTGAATGCTACAATAGGTGTGCTTCCTATTTCTAAATTTTTCCAAAGAGAAAGACAGTTTACTCCTTTGAATGAATCTTTGGATAGTATTAAGTCTTAGTTATTGCATAGAAATTTTATCAAACTTCCTCCTATAAAACAAGTTGATCCTTCCAAACTTGCATCTCCTCATTTTGATAACAATTCCTTTTTCCAATTTCATCGTCAACTGGGTCATGATACTAAGAAATGTTTTGCATTGAAACATAAGGTTCAAGAACTGATTAATAATAATACTATATATGTGGCAGGTGTGAATGATAAAGGGAATAAATCAGTTGCTCCTCCTAATCAAAATATTAAGATTTTTATTGATCCCTTGCCATCTCATACCTCTAACATTATTGAGATTGTGCTTAATTCTCTCTCTTCTGAAACAGTCATCTATCTGGCTGCAAACTTGGTTAATATGGTAGAAACACAAGATTCGCCTAAGGATCACTGTATTACATTTGACCCCAGTGAGACCATTAGAGGACCTAATGGCCCTTTATACATAGTTGCAAAGGTTAAGGATATCCCTTGTTGTGGTGCCCTGATTGATCCCTCTTGCCTGGTTAATGTCATTACTGAAGAGTATCTTTTCACTTTATGATTGCATAAACCACTATATGATGCTTCTAATGTAGTTGTGAAGTTATTTGATGGCTTCTCTTGTCCCACCATTGGTTCTATCACCCTTCCTATTGAGGTCCATACTAAATCCATGGATGTTGACTTTGTTATTATACCTTCCTCTAAGAAATTCCATGTGAAGTTGGGGCTATCCTTGGCTATCTTCCATGAAGGCTATTTCTTCTCCAATCCACAAGTGTCTTAAATTTCCTCACAATGGATAAATCATAACTGTGAACCATAGCTTATTTTGTCCATCTGAGAGAAGTCCTAGTGTTCCTATTGATTTCTTTTGGCCTAAACAATTTCAATCTCTTCCATCAAGGAGCGATTCTCTTTTTCAATCCTATCAAAAATGGAAGAATGATATGATCTTATCCTTAAGTCAACCTAAATCACCAACACTTGACATTCCTATTATTCTTCAAGATAAGGTTCTTCCCCTCTCAGATAGAACTAATCTCCCTCCTAAGGAAAATTGTCCACCTATTCCTATGGATGTGACTTTACCTTCTCTTAAGGAGAACCACAATATTCTTCCTAAGGTTAGACCTATACCTCCTCCTCATGATGGACTTGGTCTCCTTCCTACACCTAATATTCCTCCTTTCTATGGCATAGTTTCACCTCCTTCCTCTTATCGAGAGAAGAGGCTTGTCTCTCCTATTGTTCATGCAAAAGGACCTCAACCTAAACCTTCCACTACAAAGGAGAAAACCATTCCTACTTCTTCAAATGTTCCTTCTCCTTCTCAGTCTTCCACTAAGACTCAACGAAATCATTGTGCAAGAGAACACTGATGAAGATGTCATTTTCAAGCACGTGAAGCTATCCCTCAAAATACTCAGTCTCCTCATACTCCAACAGTTGACATGATTCCCTTTTTTCCTAAGCAATATGTTCAACCAACATCTCCAAATCATAAGCTGCATAAAACATGTGATGGTTTTACTCCTATTCATGTTCTTTCTCCTCTTTCTTTAAACTTTGATGAAGAAATGGCTGAAAATGTTATTCATAATGGTAATACAACTCCTAATGCTTTTGATAGTGAGCATGAATATAATGATGTGGACAAACATTTATCGGATGAGTTTTCACAAACCCTAATCCTAGCTCTTAGAATCAAACAAAGTGACTTACAACATGGGCATAGTCCTTGTTTGGATCTTGTGATAGCTTCATCTATTGTGCTTGATGTTGCTCATCTGGTATGTTGCTCACCTTCCCAAAATAGTGGTCAACAAGATCGGGAGGTAGATGTTGTGCTAGATTAGCAATATTAGCACTGCAGATCTTTCTCTCTCCTTTCTTTCTCTTTTGTGACCATTCTTCTATATGTATCCCCATTCTTCTATTTTTCCCTGAATGTCTACTTGGTGATGATGTAGAGCATTGAGATCTTCTCTTGGTCTCTTTCATTTTGACTCAAAAGACATCCTCTCTTCCCTTTCTTCCAAGGTAGTGTCCTTCTTTGGGGAATGAACATTATTATATGCATATACATACATGATATACATGAGTTAGCATACATCATACTGACCCCAAGGAAAGTGACACTACCTCATGTTTTTTGTTCATTATCCTTGGGCTTATTTCTTGATTAGGGGCTAAATACTTTTGATAATGTTCTCCCTCTATTCTCTCCCTCTTGGGTGTATCCTACCTTAAAGAAATTGCTCCCGATAAGGCAAGTGCGATCACTTTAACATGGGGGTGTACACTCCACTCATACTTTCCTTCTTGTGATACTTAGAATTACTTAGTGGAATTTGCTTTGATTTGTAATCTTTTATGTCCTTGCTTTCATGACTCATAGTGAAGGGAACTTTTCTACTTGCAGTCATGGTTCTCCCCTTCTCGATCTTCTCATTTACTTTGTCAATTGAATTCATAAGATCCTAAGTCCATTGGGGGCTTGGCGCATCTTGCCTCCTTGACATGGTGAAAGTATTTCAACCTTGTTTGCTTGTACTTTGCCGATAGTATTGGCATACACTTATGCTTCTACTTAAGTGGGGGCTAAATGTAGTGTCATAAAATTGTGACCCTAGAAATTTACGACTACATTAGGGTCCTCACACATGCGCACTCGAATTCTCTAGCCTGATCAGAGACTAGAGAGTACTTGGCTTGTGAAACTGCTTCTTTCTTGGCCTTTGCATCACTCTATCCACACTCTGCCCTAGAGACAGGGGTAGGACAGAGCCGTGGTACCCCTATTCCCCATTGGAAAGGGGCATGGCACCCTCGTCCTCCTAGGATAGGGGCGTGGCGCCCATGTTCCTACCCTATTTTGGGACAAGACCTTTCTGGAGCATACATTATGGTTTGTGCAATGAGTAGGAAATCTCCCCAATGTTAGTTCGTTATGAAATTCAAATCCTTCAAACATGTATTTAAGGGGAATTTGTCCTCTTATTTGATAAGTTCAATAAGTTAGATAGTTCGAAGTTGGATATATTCAAGTGATCAAGCATTCAAGCATTCATGTATTCTTTTCCAGCATTGAGCATTCTCAAGTCCTCCTTCAAGGCTAGGTGTTGCATTGAAGTCAAGGATTCAACCATTGAAGAGGAGATTGATTTCAACATTCAACTCCACACAACAATTTCTATCAAAATTTCTACTACAACCTCCCTTGAGGTGATCTACAATTCAGTCTTTCATTTACATCTACTTGCAAGTACTTTCTTTGATTACTTGGTTAATTCTAAAATTGGGGTTTGACCTAAAGGCAAACCCCCAATCCCAACACATTTCCCTCTCTTTTCTATGTGTAGGTTGCAGGTGTGCAGCTGTAATTTTGGATTTGGATTTCATTTGCAGAGGTGAAAAACCCCTTTTCATTTCGCAGATTTTTCGAAGGACTGTGTACATTCTCGCCACGGTTTGGACAACTTTTTGTCAAATTTGCAAGGCGAATTCATCTTGACATTTTACTACCAAATCCAGGTGCACAACTTCATCCCATATTCATATCTCAAGTTATAATTGATTCTTTGTCACTTTTGCACTACATAATTCAATCAAGTTCCTTTCCATTTCAAACAAAGGAATAAGGGGATCAACTTAACATTGTTAATTCATTCAGAATTCAATCTATCATCTTTGTGTGGAGATTTAATCTAGTGAATTACCCCTTATCTTCCTAATGTAATGGTGAAAAGTGCTTGAAGGATAATCAATAGTGAACTCTCATCTCTCTTTGAGGGAAAGGGTTAGTTTTTCTCTTGATCTATCACTCATTATTTTCCCAACATTACAATCAGAATCATGAGCAATACCAAAATCATCATCACCTACATAGTAACATGATTTGTCCTTATTCCTTCTATATTTAGGTTTGATCTGATATTCTAGATTAGGTTTATAATTCATATAAAATCTTTCATGATTCCTTGTAGCTCTTTTAGGACATCTAGAAGCAAAATGACCAATCTTATTGCATGAAAATCTTAAATGGAACTTTTCCTTCATACTTACTTCCAACCAGTCCTTTAAGGATTCTTTTGGAAATTAGGGTTTCCAATTATTCAAGTTCTTTGTTTTCTCTTTCAATGTCTTCTATCTCTTTAGCAGATAACTCTTTCCAATCTATCTTCTACTTACCGAAGGCATATGCTTTAAATTCAATCTCTGGTTTACTAGCATTCTGATCTTGAAGCTCTTCAAGTTCCAAAGCAGTCAATTTCCCAAGTAATGTATCTCTAGTAACAAGGGTATTTGACATTGTTGGAAGTTCGTTTATTGTAGTAGCTTTCATTTTGTAAGTCGGAGGTAAAATAGTTAGAATTTTTGAAACAACCTCATCTTCGTTAACTGTTCCACCGCAACATTTGATTCCCATGACAATCTCATTTAATCTATCCATAAAAGAACTTATCATTTCATCTTATTCCATCTTCAAATTTTCATATCTCACCCGGTAACCTTCAAGTTTTGCAATCTTTACTGCTTGGTCACCTTCCTATAGAGTTTCAAGCTTCAACTAGATCTGCTTTGCATTTTCCGGCTCTATGACACTCAATAATTTTTCATTAGATAGGGCACTTAACAATGCTTCTTTTTCTCTAACATCATTATTAGCATTCAACTATTAATCAATAGGTGCCAGAGTTCCAAAACTAGGATCATGAGGTGTGTATCCTTTTTCTACTATCTCCCAAACTTCTGCTCCAAGACATCTCAGATGAATCTTCATTCGCTCCTTCCATAATTTGTTATTTGTATCATCAATTCTGGGACTCTCATTCTAATATAAATTAGATAGATAACTTGATGCCATCGGATCTCCTCAAGTGGTTAATCTTTTGCAGAGAGGACCTTGCTTTGATACCAATTATTAGAATGAACTGGAGGAAAATTGATAGGGGGGGTGAATCCATTTTCTACAAGTTAAACAATTTTTGAAGATTATAAACCTTATACCAGAGCAAAATGAAAATAGTACACTAAAAGATAAAGCATGAGAGCACACAACACATAACACCAATAATTTTGACATGGAAAACCCGGTTAAGGAAAAAACCATAGTGGGAAACCCTACCCAAAATCAGATAATACTTCTATAGCAGTATGTGAAAATATAACAATAGGGATTGCACTTGCAATTAGGACAACTACCTAGAGCTCACTGCTCAACACAAAGGGAAGTCTCACTAACTTACATAAACATCGGACTACAATCTAGAGGAAATGAAATGTGAAAATAACATCTCTTAATGCTTGATACGGTTCCAATTAAGTATTGATGTTTGCCCTGCAATACCAAACTCTCCTCAAACCTTCGTTGAATGACATAACCTTATTTGCACATAAACCACTCTCTAATAATGCAGACATAACTATACCATACAAATTACACGAATATATCTCCTATATATATGGATCATCAACCTTGATAAGCAAGGTCGGCTAAACCCTAAACCCATAATTAGAAAAATTACATTAGACAATACCACCATACCAATATTATAATTTACATTACATAGAATAAAATTGATTAAAATTCCCAAACAATTATAACCATAAAAAATTATGCCAAGACTAGATGCAACATGTTTCACCAACTGATAGAAACCCTCAATGTCAATAACACAGAATAACCAATCGGATTCAAATATGATCACCAAATCATCACGCCAACCAATGTGAAGGCACCAAACAATTAGGACACAATCAAGAACACCTTCATCACATTATGAACCATTTCTAGAAGCTAGACCAAAACCAATTAACCATTTCATAAAATATCAACCAGCAAACCAGAACATAAACAATAGCTTTTGAAGCACCAAATCATGAACCAACTGAAAATGACATACATATAAACATCCTGAATAACCATCCAAAAATGAATCCAATAATTTGATCATACCAAATCAGAATCTTTGATAAACTCAGCCAAAACCAAGTCCAACCAGAACAGGTCAACAACCAACCAGGATAGTGTTGACATCAATGACAAATAATAATCAATTCCTTCATAATTCCAACAAAACAATCCTTAGAAAAAGTTCTTCTAATTTAATTTTTAACTCCATAAATTCTATTATATTCATCCTGTAATGAATCTTTGATAATAGTTTTGATAATGTCAGTAGAGAAATCAAATACTCTCTTAGGAGGAAATCCAGGTAATTTATCTGGAAATACATCCACATAATCCTTAAGTATAGTATACTTATCCATGTCTATCTTTTCTAATTCCCTTTTCTCACCATCCTTAGCTTCTTGATGGTCTTAGGATCCATAATTTACTTTACATCATGTTGTTGGAAACAACAATGACGGAAAATTAAGAGGCGAGGGTGAATCAGTTTTCATCGAATCCACAAACTTAACCACAAAAATAGATCTGATAAACTACAACAATAACAAAGACAAGAAAGTTGATAGCACAACACACAACACTAAGATTTTGACGTGGAAAACTTGGTTAAGGGAAAAACCACGGTGGGAACTTACTCGCAATAAGATGATACTCTGCAGTAGTATGTTAAAATATTACAATGGGGAATGCACCAACATTTATGTGCACTGCCTAAAGCTCATTGCTCAAAAAGGATATTGACATGGAAGGCTACAACCCTCAGGGAAGTCTCACTTACTTACAACAAAATTTGGACTACAATCCAGAAGGAATGAACTGAAAGAATAACATCTCCAAATGCGTGATCACAATTCCAGTTAAGCACATATGTCTTCTCAATCACAATGTTGAATGATGAATCACTTGTTCGCACATACACCACTCTCTGATAATGCAGACACAACCTCTATGTCTAAATTACATGACAATATCACCTATTTATACAATCCATCAATGTTGACAATGAGGTCGACTAAACCCTCAACTCACAATTACAAAAGTACGTCACAATACAAAGATCGACCACCAGACCAATACAATGATATACATGACATATAATGGACCTAATTAAAATATCCAATTGCTCATCACCACTAGTAATTATGCCAAGATCAACCAAAACACACTACACCACCAGGAAAGCCACATAGCATGAAGAACATCACTAGTTTAGCAAAATCACCAAAAACTCACACAATAATCAATTCGGATCATCAAAAAAATATGACACAATTAGGAAAAACTGGAAAGCATGTTGGAATAATCAACAAAAACTATACCAACACCAATTATCAAATCTTCATCGATCAACATCTAAACCTTAAGATTACAGGAACAACATCAACTATCACGAAGAAAAGATAACTTGCAGAGCACCAAATCACAAACCATCTACAATGAATATACACAAGACCATTCCAAATAGTCTCCCAAAGACTCATCTCAATATATTATCACATGAGAATATACCGGAGGAAATACTAAACTTTGCAAAGCACTGATCAAATAAACAAACTGCATAACTGGATCATCTGATATGATCAATTAAGCTTTCTGGATCACTGAAACTAGTACAAAAGAATATAATGATACTAGAAATACTCCATGCACTAAACCATGATCCCAATAAATGAATTCGGAAGAACCAGAGCAGGAATATGTTGACATTAATGACAACAACATATCCTAGCAACAACAATGTCCAAAAATCTCCCTCTTTGGCATTGGTTGCAACATATGAATGTGAAAAATAATCAATGCAAATAAAGAAAACATCTCCAATAGACTCCCCCTAAGATCAAGTAGATAAAATAGTTTTTCACATGCTTCTCTCCCCCTTTGACATCAATGACAAAGACATAATACATATTATGCTTCTCTCCCAAAAACTCATCCCTAAGAAGGATAGTCTCCCCCTTAGGCTAAACTGATCATCTAAATCACACACTGACTACTCTGGCTGAGTAGCAACATCAACTCATCAATCCGAATAGAAAGATAAGGCTATGAAATCTACTAGATTGATGCAACTCAATGCATCTAGATCTCATCAGGAGGGGTAGATACCCCTAACTTGTCTCTCAAATAGACAAATGTATTTGCAGGCAAAGGCTTAGTGAAAATATAAACAATTTGTTCCTTTTTAGACACATATTCCAAGATCACTTTCTCTTCACTGACTTTTTCTCTCAAGTAATGATATTTGATTGACACATGTTTAGTTTTTGAATGTTGCATAGAATTCTTTGACATATTAATAGAACTAGAATTATCACAAATATATAACAGTAGCCTCATCATAGATAACACTGATATCCTTCAAAATTTGTTTCATCCAAACTACTAGAGTGTAATAACTAGTAGCAACAATGTACTCAACTTCAACAGTTGATAAGGATACTGAATCTTGTTTCTTACTAGCCCATGAAACCAATTTCTTCCCCAAAAAGAATGGTCCACCAGTGCTACTCTTTCAGTCATCAACATCACCAGCCTAATCAACATCAATGTAAGCACATAACATGAAATCATCATTCTTTAGATACCACAAACCATAATCCATAGTTCCTTTCAAATATTTGAATATCCTTTTAATAGCAATGACATGTCTCTCTTTTGGATCAGCTAAATATCTAGAAGTCATACACACAACATGCATAATGTTTGGCCTAGTTTGAGTAGGATATAGCAGTCTACCAACCATAGATTTGTATAAAGACTCATTAGCTTTCAAAGATTCATCATTTTTAGACAATTTGCAACTAGTCACCATAGGAGTTCCAATTGGTTTGGAGTCATCTAACCCAAAGTTCTTCAACAATTTCTTCACATATTTAGTTTGAAATATAAAAAATACATTTTTCAGACTGTGAAATCTGCAAACCTAAGAAGAATTTCATCTCACCTATAATAGACATCTCAAATTATTTCTACATATCACTAGAAGACTTCATACTCAAGTTATCATCTCCTCCAAAGATAATATCATCAACAAAGACTTCAACAATTAAAATGTTATAATTCTCAATCTTGGAATACAGATTACTATTAGTAGTACCCTTATTAAATCCTAATTTTAGAAAATACACATCCAATCTAGCATACGAGGCTCTAGGGGCTTGTTTTAATCCATAAAGAGATTTCTTTAGTGTGCATACCATGTCTCCATCATCTGATAATGAAAATCCATCAGGTTGCTCAATGTAGACTTCTTCCTCAAGATCACCATTCAAAAAGGCAAATTTGACATCCATTTGATATACGTTGAAATATTTATAAGCAACATATGCAAGAAATAGTCTAAAAACTTCAAATCTAGCTATGGGAGAAAAATTCTCCTCACAATCAATTCCTTCTTTCTGTGAATATCCTTTGCATAACAATATTTCTTTATTTCTGACAATTTCACTGACTTCATTAAATTTGTTCCTGAATACCCATTTAGTACCAATCACATTCTTATCTTTAGATCTAGGCACAATCTCCCATGTGTTATTATTTTCAATCTGATCTAATTCTTCTTCCATAGCTCTCATCCAATTTTCATATTTCCAAGCTTCAACAACATCTTTAGGTTCAATTCTAGAAATCAAACATACCTCTTTAGCATCTAGCCTTCTTGTAGTCATCACACCTTTATTTTTATCACCAGTAATCTAATTCTCTGAATGATTCAATATTACATACCTCAAAGTCTTCTGATTTTTCTGATTTTCAGGTTCCTGTACCTCTCCACCGGTAATAGAAACATCTAGATTAACAGTGTCTACCCGATCAGCCTTCTTCAACTCTTTAGTCCGAATAGGTGATATGACAACATGCTAACCATCATCATATCTGCATGATCTGATCTCTTTTCCAAGGTTCTCATCAACCTTCACATTTGCACTCTCTACTATCTTCCTTAGTCTCTTATTGTAGCACTAGTAGGCTTTGCTCTTTGTTGAATATCCCAAGTAAATTCCTTCATCACTTCTTATATCAAACTTTCCTATATCCTCATCTCTCTTGATATAACACTTTCTACCAAAAATTTTGAAATATCTCATAGTAGGAACATGACCAAACCATAGCTCATGATGATTCTTACTGGTATTACCTTTAATATGAACTCAGTTGAATGTGTAAACAATCATGCTAACAAATTCTCTCTAGTAGATCTTTTGAAGATTCTTTGCAATCAACATAGTCTTTCCAACATCCAAGATAGTTATGATCTTCCTTTCAACAACTCCATTATGCTGAGGGGTTCTAGGAGCACATAATTGTCTTCTAATCCCATGCTTCTCACATAATGAATCAAACTTACTGGAACAGAATTCTCCGCCTATGTCAAACCTCAAACATTTCACCTTCAATCTTGTCTTAGTCTCAACCTTTTTTTTCAATATCTTGGACTTGTCTAATGCTTCAGATTTCTCCTTCAAAAAGACAACCCACATCATCCTAGAATAATCATTAATTAACAAGATGAAATATTTGTCACCTTGCACACTTCTAATATTTATAGGTCCACATAGGTCAGTATACACAAGATCTTGTAGTCCATTATATGTATATTATTTTCTCTTGAAAGAAATTCTTGTTTTCTTACCCAATTGACATTCCTTGCATATTGGATTAGTAGGCTTAACAATCTTATGCAAAACTCTAATAGCTTGAGTAGAATTGATCTTAATCATTGAATTAAAATTAACATGACACATTCTCCTATGCCATAACCAACTTTCATCAATCCGAGCAATCAAATAGTTTCTTTCACCAGCATTCAAATGAAATAAATTACCTTCAGTCTTAGTTCTTGATGCAATCTCTATACCGGAGGCATTTAGGATCTTGCATTTACCACTCTTGAATTGCAAACCATAACCTTTGTCAACCATTTGTCCAACACTCAAAAGATTATTCTTTTAACTTTCAACATACAAGACATCATCAATGTTATTCTTACCATCAAATGAAATGGAACCTCTACCACAAATTACACAGGCTTTGATATCTCCAAATCTTACTATTCCACCATCATACCTTTCAATATTCACAAATTTTCTTTTATCACAAGTCATATGATGTGAAGAACCGTTGTCAATCCCCCATTCATCTTTCTCTTCAAATTTAGTAGCTAAAACTTTCTCCTCAATAGTACAACTTGTGGAATCAACAAGCATCAGTCCATCTTCTTTGATAACAATAAATATAACTTCATCTCCTTCTAATACTTCATCTACAACACCTTATCAATAACATAATATCAATTCTTTTGATGCTTATCCTTTCAGTTAGGCTTGTAAGGCTTATCATACTTCTCATTCATCTCATACCTATCATTCCTAACATGCTTATCAAATTTATCATGCCTATCATATTTAGCCATTCTCTATGGGCACCTAGAAGCAAAATGTCCTATTGTTTTTGCAAGAGAAACATTTCAAAGGAAAATTTCCATCATACTTACCGAATCCCTTAGGCAATCTTTGGGAAATTAATGCTTCAAGCTCTTCCAATTATCTTTATTTCTCTTCCATCTCTCTTCTCTCTCTTTCATACCTAGATATTTTGCATTCTTCAGGATCGTGCTTCTACTTTCTAGATATAGAAGCTCTAAATGTTGTTTCAGACTTTCCATTTGATTCACCAAACTTTCTTAGCTCAAAAGAAACAATCTTTCCAACCATCATCTCTTTTCATAGTAGTCACACTCTAGATTTTATCAATAGAAGCTACCTTATGTTTGTAAGCAGGAGGCAAAGATCTCAACACCTTAGCAATAATTTCATCTTCTTCAAGGGTTCCACAGGAACATCTGATACCTAGGAAAAGATCATTCACCTTATCCATGAAAGTGTTTATGTTCTAATCTTCTCCCATCTTCAACATCTCATATTTCCCTTTCAAACTCTGTAACTTAGCAAATTTGACTTGTTTATCTCCTTCATATAGGGTTTTGAGCTTCTCCTAGATCTCATGTGCAGTTTGAAGTCCCATTAGATTATTCATATCCGAATTAGTCAGGGCACTTAGTAATGCTTCCTTTGCTGTAATATTATTTTCACATTCCTTGATCTCATCAGCAGTAACTAGTCCGTTCTGAGGAACATAATAGACATTCTTTGTAATATTCCAATAATATTCTCCAAGACACCTCAAGTGTACATCCATCTGGTTCTTCCATATAGCATAGTTACTACCATCAAATTTCAGAATCTCCTTCTTAAAGATAACACTTCTACTTCCAATTTCCATCTCAGATCTCCTCAAGTGGTTAAGCTTCTTTTGGAGGATCTATCTCTGATACCAATTGTTGGAAACAACAACGAAGGAAAACTGAGAGAGGGGGGTAATCAATTTTCAGTGAATCCACAAACTTAATCATAAAAATAGATCTGATAAATTGCAACAATAAGAAAGATAAGAAAGTTGATAGCACAACACACAACACCAATATTTTGATGTGGAAAATCTGGTTAATGAAAAAATCATGGTGGGAACCTACCCATAATAAGATGACACTATAGTAGTATGTAAAAATATTACATTAGGGAATGCACCAGCATTCAGACACATTGCCTCAAGTTCACTACTCAAAAAGATAATGACCTCAAAGGATACAACCCTCAGGGAAGTCTCATTGACTTATAAGAAAATTTAGACTACAATTCGAAAGGAATGAACTGAAAGAATAGCATCTCCAAATTCCTGATCACAGTTTCAATTAAGTACATTTGTCTTCTCAGCAACACCAATCTTTTCTCAATCACAATGTCAAAGGATGAAACACTTTTTCACACATACACAACTCTTTGATAATGCAGACACGATTGTTATTTCTAAATTACATGACAATATCACCTATTTATATAATCATCAACCTCGACAACAAGGTTGGCTAAACCGTCAACTCATAATTAAAAAATTACATCAAACAATACAAAGATCGACCACCAGACCAATATAATGATATGTACATGACATAACATGGACCTAATTCAAATATCCAAACACTCATCACCACCAGTAATTACACCAAGATCAACCACAACACGCTACACCACCAAGAAAACCACATAACATGAAGAACATCACCGGTTTAGCAAAATCACCAAAAAATCACACAATGATCAATGTGGATCATCAAAACAAATAGGACGTGATTAGGAAACACTAGCAAGAACATTGGATTCATTAACAACAACTGTACCAACACCACTTATCAAATCTTCATCGATCAACACCTAAACCTCAAGATTACACAAACAACAACAACAATCACAAAGAAAAGATAATTTGTGGAGCACCAAATCACAGACCATCTACAATGAAGATACACAAGACCATTCCAAACACTCTCCCAAAGACTCATCACAAGATCTAATCACATCAGATATACCAGAGCAAATACTAAACTCTTCCAAGCACTGATCAGATAAACAAACTACATAACCAGATCATCTGATATGATCAATTAAGCTTTTTGAATCACCAAAACTAGTACAAAAGAATATAATAATACTAGAAATACACCATACACCAAACTATGATCCCAATAAACCAATTTGCAAGCACCGAAGCAAAAATATGTTGACATCAATGACAACAACATATCCTAGTAGTAGAAATGTCCAACACATGTTGAGTTATAGACTCTTTGTTCTCCTCAATTATTTTTCATCTTGTCAATGAAAAGTTGACAACCTTTCTTCTTGGATCTTATGCATTTGTACAATAAAGATTTGTCACATCTTAACTTCTCTTAGGGGTTCCTTGAAAAGGTACCCAATTCCCTTGCTCATTTAGATATTCTACATATTTGGTATGAGAACCCACTTAGGCTCTATGTTTCCATAGCCAATTCATCCTTAAAATAATATCGTAAAAACTCAAGACTACATACAAGTTCACTTATGTATGATAACTTGGAAGTTCAATCCCTAGCTTCAATAAACATTGCTTCCACCTTAGTCTATTATCTGGTTTGCATATTCATCAATCCAAGATTTTTCCATATAACCAGCTTGAAATCTTACTAGCTATTCTAGGTGGAATGATATCCCTTGTAATCTCTTCTTGTTTTATTCTTATTATTGCAATATTATTTGGTTCCTTTCTTTTTGATAATCTTGACCTCAACTTAAATTTTTGAATAACTGATTATCTTATGATCCTATTTCTTTCTCAATAGTTGAGATAGACTTAAGCCTTTGTTCTTGACTAATAGTTTTCTCACTCACTAAGCCCATAGGACCATATACATCCTATCATAAACTTTCTAATGCAAAACTACTCATCATTTTAGTACATGGGTATATACTTCTGAAGACAATATTTTTTTCTGAATATTCATTCACCAAAGAGTCATCTTGTCTTGAATTCTAGAAATCAATCAACTTTTGATCATAAAATAGTTGTGGTAACCACCAATTACGAAATATTTCCATAAACTCTCTCCTAGTAAGGCTTTAAAGAACTCAAGTTCCATTTTCTTTTTCATCCACCCATTGGATGCTTCACCAACTAATTGATAAACTTCCAAATTATCTTTGGTATTCCTAATCTCAATATATATATTATTTTCTAGTGAGCCATGCTTCAGCTACATCACCTCTAGTAGTTCCTTCAAACTTTAGAGGAATGATTTTCTTCATGTCATGGAATAATTCACTTGCAATATTTCCTTGTACTAATTCCTTCTCAAGTTTGACATTCATAATTATTGGTATTTTCTTCCTATTACCTTTATCTCTAGGTTCTCAATTCTTTCTACTTTCATTCCTCTTAGCCAAAATTCAATCTAGTTTTTGCTTCATTATTCCCACACCTTATCCTTTCTCTTGGCTAACCTCTTAGTTGGTTCTTGTCCTAATCATTTGTTTCTCTTGGAGGTTTAATTTTTATTGTCTAATATTTTGAAAAGTATAAATATTTGATCATAAAAGTTTAAAGAAACTTTTTCACGAGTTTTTTCCTTATCATGTTTTCATTTACTCTCCTCAGGATTTAAACAATCCTTGAATTTCCATAGAATGACTATATCCCTCAGATTCACTTTCCAATACATAATCTAGTGGAACATATCACTCAAATTTTTGTTCACACTCATAATCGAAATCTTATATAACCAATAGACTCTTCCTCAAATATATAATTGTGGGGAATATATCCCTCTAATTTATCACTTGATGGTTTAACAATCAATTTAGACAATGTGGGTAAATGAGGGTCCCTACAAAATCATTTCATGACCAATATACCATTCCATAGGCATT
The DNA here is from genome assembly GCF_030272615.1 of Cryptomeria japonica. Taxonomy (NCBI): domain Eukaryota; kingdom Viridiplantae; phylum Streptophyta; class Pinopsida; order Cupressales; family Cupressaceae; genus Cryptomeria; species Cryptomeria japonica. The sequence goes on along the minus strand of NC_081414.1, from coordinate 607,563,522 downwards.
TCCCTCTAAAGTGGTCAAGAGTCTGACTTGGCATGAGAGATAGGAGGTACGAAGCTATCCACTTCATGCATCCTCTTTTCTCTTGATGGACATGAGATAACACATAAATAAAAAATCTCAATGCCATTCAACCAATTTGCATTGTCCTAATTGGTTCCCTCTATGGTTTTGGCAAAGGCTTATTTTTCCTCCTTGACCCTAAGGTAGTTGTCATTTTTAATTACTCACTTCCTTTGCAGTCAACTTGAGACACACCATCTTGGTACAAGAATTCACAACATTATATCCTTTTAATGTTGGAAGGGAAGAATAGTGAGCTCATAGGTTCCAGTGCTAAACCTAGTAGCTCTAATACCACATGTAACATCCCCTTTCTTCTACCCTTTCATTTTACCAAATTTTAACCCACAATTAAAAATAAATACATTGCCAAAATACCAATAATAAAATTTTCTTTTCCTTTTCAATTCAAGATACATAATTGAAATAAATCACTTTTCATTTCCATTCATCATGAAACATATACAATGTCATATTAATAAAAATATATATGTATTTACATTATCCTTTTCAAACTTCCATTTTCTTTAGAAATATTTGAATACAAATAAAGCTTCAACTGAGCTTAAAGAGTACATAAGTAAAACATAGTGGTCTAGATGTCCTTCCTAGCATACATCCTCAAATATCGGCCGCCAAGTACATGAGGAAGAGCATGACTCCAACACTTTTCCACCCAACCAAGACTTAGTTGTCCCCTGTGCCTCTTCTAACTCAAGCAGCCCAACCATTCGACAAAGAGTTTTGTTTGGTAACCTCACAATACAATATAGCCTTATAAGAAAAGTGTTGTGTCCTATATAACTAAAGCTACCATACATAGGCTACAACGTACATGTATGGATTTCCCTTCCTAGTATGTAAACCTTGATCACAGTGAACTGATAGTGTAGATAATGGAAACCTACACTACTTAGGCCTAAGAATTCATCACCTAGTACATTTAGTGAGAGTCGTATGTCCACTCACTTCATTGCTCTATTTGGTAACCTGACCATTTAACTATCTCATATTTATCCCATGAGTTCTAATAGAAAACATTTATGTTACTCCCAACTCTGGTTAACCTAACCCTAGATTACCAGCTCATTCCTTCTTATATACTATATATACACACCTTTATCATAAGGTTAAACAATGGAATAACTATCTAGGTTTATTCCCATCTATGGATTTCCTATCTCTAGGATTAACCAAATCATTCACTCCTATGTAGTATAGATACATATCATAGATTATCTCTATCTTAGCTATTACATATATAATGTATATCTAATCATAAGAACTATCGAGTTTCTATCAACTGCAGAATATGTATCTGATAAGTATCTCCATTCCAATCATTGCTTTAATAAAGAATAATTAATCATATACATGAATCTAATCATAAGATTACAAATTTCCATCACACAAGAATACATGAACTTCAAGTGCACAATTCCTATCATGGCTTCAATTGAGCCTACACAACATCATAATCTATTTATAACATATCAATATAAAAGAGAGGTAGAATATCCATGCCTAGATTATATCTACCATGCATTATCGATTCCTTCCTCCATTGATGCTAGCTTCACAATGTATCCACTAATGCAGACATTTCCAAGCTTTCCCCAATAGCAACTATCCCACTTCCTAACAATTTTTGAACTATCTTCTTCTCTTAGTGAAGAAATTAGAAACAAAAAACAATAAGAAATGGAAAATATTATGGATATGGATAACTGAGATGGAATGAGATAAAAATGCAAGAGATGATATGATATCTAAGCAATGAGACAAATGAGATGTGATGGAATGGAATGGAATACAATTCTCCAAATCCTACTATAAAATATTCCTCTAATTCTCCTTCACAATAACACTGTTGGATATTGTTGGTCACTACTACTTCTAGGATATGTTGCTGTCATTGATGTCAACATATTCCTGTGTATTTCTCTGGTGTGTTTGGGAAGATCTTATGATCTAGTTTGTTGTGTTGTTTTACTAATCATTGTTTTGCAGAACTCGGTATTTTCTCTGGTATATTCTGGTGTGATCAGATCTTGTGCTGAGATTTTGGGATATTGCTTTGGATGGTCTTGTGTATCTTCATTTCAGATGGATCATTATTTGGTCCTTCACAAGTTATCTTTCTTCATGACAGTTGTTGATTGGTTGTGTTCTTGAGCTTTTAGATGTTGACCGATGAACATTTGATAAGTGGTGTTGGTGCAGTTGTTCTTGATGTTTTTAATGTGCTTGTTGGTGTTTCCTAGTCATTTCCTTTTTTTGGTGATCCATATTGATCATTGTGTGATTTATTGAAGGTTTTCATCAACCAGTGATGATTTTCGTGTTATGTGGTTTTCCTAGTGGTGTTCTGTGTTGTGGTTGATCTTTGCAAGATTTTTGGTGGAGTTGAGCATTTGGGAATTTTTTTTAGGACCATGTTATGCTATGTAAACCATTATATTGGTCCAGTGGTCGATCCTTGTATCATGCAATGTAATTTTGTAATTGAGGGTTGAGGGTTTAGCCAACCTTGTTATCAAGGTTGATGATTTGTATACATAGGTGACATGTTCATATAATTTAGGTTTCGATATCATGTCTGCATTATCAGAAAGAGTTTATGTGCAAATAAGAGATTTATCCTTTGGTGTTGAGATTGAGGAGAGATTGGTGTTGTAGGGAAGATATATGTTCTTAATCGAAACTATAATTAGGCATTTGGAGATGTTATTCTTTCAATTAATTTCTTCCGGATTGTAGTCTGAATCTTGTTGTAAGTCACTGAGACTTCCCTGAGGGTTGTAGCCTTCCAGGCCATTATATTTGAGTAGTGAGCTCTAGGAAGTGTGCCTGAATACATGTGTATTCTCCATGGTAATATTTTCACATATTACTATACAGAATCATCTTATTGTGGGTAGGTTCCCACCGTGGTTTTTCCCTTAATCAGATTTTCCATGTCAAAATATTGGTGTTGTGCATTGTGCTCTTAATTTGCTCATCTTTTTTGTTACTGCAGTTTATCAATTCTATGTTTTGTGATTAAGTTTTCATTTCCAATGATGACTAATTCACTCCCCCTCTCAGTCTTCCTTCTTGGCTACTACTAATAATTGGTATTAGAGCTAGATCCTCTGGTACAAGCTTAATCACTTGAGGAGATCTGGGATGGCAGCTCAAGGTGTTATCTTTAAGAAGGATAGTCTGAGGTTTGATGGAAGCAACTATTCTATATGGAAGAACCAGATGGAAGTGCACTTGAAATTTCTTGGAGAAGATTACTAGAAGATTACCAAGACTGCCTATATTGTTCCTCCGAATGGACCGATTACTCCTGATGAGATCAAGGAAGTTGAACATAATATTAGAGAGAAGGAAGCATTGCTTAGTGCTTTGACTGATTCTGAGATGAAAAATGTAATGGGACTTCAAAATGCACATGAGATCTGGGAGAAGCTTGAGATCTTGTATGAAGATGATAAACAAGTGAAAGTTGCCAATTTGCAGAGCCTAAAAGGAAAATATGAGACATTGAAGATCTGAGATGATGAGAACATACACTCTTTTATGGCTAAGGTGAATGATCTTGTTCTAGGTATCAAATGTACTGGTGGAACCATTGAGAAAGATTAAATTGTTGCTAAGGTTCAAAGATCCTTGCCTCCTGCTTATAAACATAAGGCTGTTGCTATTGATCAGATCTAGAGTGTGACTATAGTGACAAGAGATGTGTTGGTTGGAAAGCTTGTTGCATTTGAGCTGGGTGAGTTTGGAGAATCACATGGAAAGTATAAGACTCCATTTAGAGCATCTACATTTATATTCGGTAAGTTGAAATATGATACTGATGAATGCATAATATCCAAATATGATAGAGAGAGAATAGAGATGGAAGAGCAAGAAAGAGAGCTAGATGAGCTTGAAGCATTGATTGCCCAAAGATTGCCTAAAGGAGTCAGTAAGTATGATGGAAAATTTCCTTTGAAATATTTCTCTTGTAATAAGATAGGACATTTTTCTTCTAGATGCCCAGAGAGAATGGCTAAGTATGACAAGTTTGATAAATGCTAAGTATAATAAGCATTCAAGGATGGAAAATGAAAGATCTTAAATGCCTTTGGTATATAGAATACATCTCGAACTAAGACTGAAGGTAACATTTTTCATTTGAATGTCGATGAGTGTAATACCCTAAAAATGGTTGTCTAAACCATAAGCCCCTAATCTCGATTTCATCACCAAGGTCCTAACCAAAGGAAAATTAAATCAATCATGAGCACCTAATTAATTAATTCTTGGTCATCAATGTCACATGGCACATAAATCACTCAATATTAATTAAATAATCATTTAATTAATTAATCATTCCAAGTAAATCATTTTAAACAATTATCCTATTTATTCAATTAAATATCCTAGCATATTTAATTAATAAATCAATTTGCCATTAAAACCTCAAAAAAGAATTAATCATCAAAAAAGGAAATCATTTGAAAAAGAATTTAAAATTAAGAAAAGAAATCAAAATGGAATTAAATTGAAAAAATCTCAGAAAAACAATTAAATGAATTAAAAATCAAAATGGAATATCAAAATATAAAGTATGAAATAAATCATTTTTTCTTATTTTATCTTAAAATTAGTTCAATTTTCTTTAAAGCTGAGAAAAGGAGCCAATCACATCAATTCACCTAGATTGTGCTTCCTCTTGGAAAATATTTGTCGCTCATCATTGATCGATGTTGACCGTTGGTCTCCCTCAGGATTTTCTATAAATTTAGACCCTCATCTCTCATAAAAAAAAAACTTGGAGATTATTGTTATTATGTTGTTTTTGCTCTATGCTTATTGAGATTTATGCATTGAGATATTACATATTAGTTATTGCATATTTGTTAAATCATCTAGCTTAATATTGCTTAAATCATGTTAGATTAATCATGCATATCTAGCTCAATCCTACATCCATTTAGCTCAATTTCATAATCATATAGATTAAATCCTTCATTCAGGTGTCATCTAGTGACTAGTGTTGGATATGAAAATCTGAGAGCAAAACTAAACTCAAATCTACTAGAAGGCAATGGGTTGCTTTGTAATGGTTTATTGTTCATTGTTGATTATTGATTTACTAACCATGCATCTAATGACTTAATTGAAGTGTTGTGTATTCAAATATAGATACAAATACAAATCCACTTTTCACACACACATTTTTGGTGCCCACCGTGGGGCTCAAGAATTTCATTTTCGGCCTTGCAAGATCTTTATTTTATTATTTTTCAGGTTTTTCATCCGTACAGCCTCTGCAAAAGGTTGTACAAGTTTATATTCATTATAGCACGAGCTCTAGGAACAATTGTTCGGCTCTATGGGAATCATCGTACACGTTTCTACTTTGTCATCCTCTTCTGGGGTTTACTCATTCAGTCTGGTGAGAATACTTGTTTGGCTTTGTGGGAATTGTTGTACGAATTTAAGAGTTTCTCATTCTATAAACAATATCTTTTTAGAGTTTTCTTGGGTGATTGTATGGATCTGTGTCGCACTTTAGACTAACAATGCATGTTCTGGCCGAACTAATTTGGCAACCACATAGTGCTCACGTGGCAAGGGGTTTCTGGTCAAAAGGGTTCTGACTGGAATGTTTTTGGCCGGAACCCCCTTGCCCTATATAAGAGCTAAAATCCTCCCAAGCCCCTCATTTTCCATTGAGCGGCTTGTAGTTGAGCAAGAGGGTGCAAAAATTTCCAGAGATCCGACTGGAAGGGTTTTGGTGGTAAGTACCTTTTTTTTAATTATTTTTTTTAAATGTATTTATTGTATCATATTAATTTATATATTTTTTTTAAATAGTTTTTAATAGAAAAATTGTTTTTGATAGCAAATTAGTTTTTTTAAAGTTTTTTAAAATAGTTTTTAAATATATATATATATATATATTGTATTTATTGTATCATATTAGTTTAGAATATTAGAAAATAAATACATACATGTACATAAATACGCACATACATACAAATACATATAAAAATATACACATACATACATACATACCTACGTACATACATACACATACATACAAACCTACATACATAGATACACATACATACCTACATACATACATACAATCCTACATACAAACGTACACAAACATACATACATATAAAATAGTTATATGTAGACATTAGGACATACACATACATATATAAACATACATACATAGGTCTACATACATACACACACACATACATGTTCATGCACATACATAAATACATACACATATATACATAAATACACATAAAATAATTATATACACCTTGGGATGTATGCATACACATACATACATACACATACATACATGTGACCCCTCAGGACCACACATGACCCCTGATAGCATGTCCTGAGGTGTATGTATGTATGTGTATGCATACATCCCAAGGTGTATATAATTATTTTATATGACCCCTAAGGACCACACAAGGCCCCTTCTGACACATGTGCACCCCTCAAGACCTATTAGGACCACATAAGACCAAATGGTGTCATAAGAGCTCTTATGTTGTCCTAAGGGGTCACTTGTGTTCTAACACATGGGTAACCCCTTAGGACTGTTAAGACACATGTACACCCCTTAGGCCCCATTAGGACCACATACGACCAAATAGTGTCAAAAGGGACCATCTTATGTGGTCCTAAGGGGTCATTCATGTCTTCTAACACATGGGTGACCCCTTAGGACCACACAAGGCCCCTTACGACACATGTGTACCCTTTAGCACCTATTAGGACTACATAAGACCAAATGGTCTCGCAAGGGGTCTTATGTGGTCCTAAGGGGTCACGCATGTGTTCTAACACATGGGTGACCCCTTAGGACCACACAAGACCCCTTACGACACATGTGCACCCCTTAGGACCTATTAGGACCACATAAGACCAAATGGTATTGCAAGGGGTCTTATATGGTCCTAAGGGGTCACTCATGTGTTCTAACACATGGGTGACCCCTTAGGACCACACAAGGCTCCTTACAACACATGTGCATCCCTAAGGACCTATTAGGACTACATAAGACCAAATGGTATCGAAAGGGGTCTTATGTGGTCCTAAGGGGTCGCACATGTGTTCTAACATATGGGTGACCCCTTAGGACCACACAAGGCCCCTTACAACACATGTGCACCCCTTAGCACCTATTAGGACCACATAAGACCAAATGGTGTCACAAGGGGTCTTATGTGGTCCTAAGGGGTCACACATGTGTTCTAACACATCAGTGACCCCTTAGGACCACACAAGGCCCCTTACGACACATGTACACCCCTTAGGACCTATTAGGACCACATAAGACCAAATGGTGTCGCAAGGGGTCTTATGTGGTCCTAAGGGGTCATTCATGTGTTCTAACACATGGGTGGCCCTTTAAGACCACACAAGGCCCCTTATGACACATTTGCATCATTTAGGACCTATTAAGAGCACACAAGACCAACTGGTATCGAAAGGGGTGTTGTGTTGTCCTAAGTGATCATGCATGTGTGCTAACACATGGGTGACCCCTTAGGACCACACAAGGCCCCTTATGACATATGTGCACCCCTTAGGACCTATTAGGACCACATAAGATCAAATGGTGTCCAAAGGGGTCTTATGTGGTCCTAAGGGGTCACACATGTGTTCTAACACATGGGTTACCCCTTAGGACCACACAAGGCCCGTTATGACACATTTGCACCCCTTAGGACCTATTAGGACCACAATAGACCAAATGGTGTCAAAAGGGGTCTTCTGTGGTCCTAAGGGGTCACCCATGTGTTCTAACACATGGCTGACCCCTTAGGGCCTTGAACACATGGGTGACCCCTTAGGATCACACAAGGCCCCTTACGACACATGTTCACCCCTTAGGACCTATTAGTACCACATAAGACCAAATAGTGTCGAAAGGGGTCTTAGGTGGTCCTAAGGGGTCATGCATATGTTATAACACATGGGTGATCCCTTAGGACCACACAAGGCCCCTTACGACACATCTGCACCCCTTAGGACCTTTGAGGACCACATAAGACCAAATGGTGTTGAAAGCGGTCTTATGTGGTCCTAAAGGGTAACATATTTGTTTTAACACATGGGTGACCTCTGAGGACCACACAAGGCCCCTTACTACTCTGTGAAATATTCAGCTTTGTGAGATTTTGTCAAGATCTAGGGCTCAATAAAAAATACAATAGAGAGACAAAATAGATGATAGAAATAAACTGTATTCTATCAAGAGAAAATACTGATCAATTGGATCATCAAAAGTTACATACAATAAATATAAGCCTTCTTATATAGGCAAGCCTATATGGATATGTGAGCACATAAACATGACATGTGGCTCAAAAAGAATTAAGGGTGGTTAGGAAATAGGTGTGGGTAGGTAGGAGAAATGATATAATATTCCACATGAGGTGGATCACCCACTGAATGTGGAATGTAACAACAAGATAAGTCCACAAAAGGTGGAAATTCTCCTACACGCACTATCCCAATGTGGAACAAATACCCAAGTGTCTCATACCCAAACTACTATGAAATGCATTTCCTAAGTAAACTTAAATAAGGTGTAATAATATCCATGATGAATAATTATTTACACCAACACCCCCCTTAAGTGCAACTTAGGGGAATGCACTTAAGTCTACAATGCAACTAAGCAATGCAAGATGGGTCTCGGCTACTAGGCCATGTTAGGTACCCATGTACAAATGCAAATGCATGCAGACCAATGCAATGAAATCTCTCACAAAGTGGGGAAAGAGAGAAAAACCCAATGGAAAAAAACCCTCCCCCAAAAAAGAGATGAAAACTAGATACAAAGAACTCTCATAGAAGTGTGTGAAGAACAAAACCCCATTTGAGGAAAAAGTCCCCCCGATATGAGAGAAGAAGAAGATAGACTAGGAATCCCCCCCTCAATCTGGAATCTGTACCAATGGTATAAGCTTGATGAATAAAGAAACTTCTCCACGAATGTTGAATCACATTCCTCCCCTTAAGAAGAAACAAAACCAAAGGTGTATCCATGAAGTCTCCCCAATCATGAAGGGAAGATGTAGGAAAAATACTCATGATGAAAGGAATCTCTGAAAACTTCTCAAGTGTCCCCATGTTGATGCTAAAAGTTACCCCCTCCAAAGGTGGTAAACTATGCCACATTGCTGAAAAAGGCACTCCAAGATCTAGTGGAGAAGAATATAGAGCAATATCCAAAGACTCACATGTCTCCTCAAAAGGTAAAGAGACCTCCTCTAACTGTTGGACAAAAGTATCCACAATCATGTCAACCTCTAAAGATTGATCATGTAGAGAATGCACAAGAGGGTCAGAGTGATCCCTTGCAACAATCAAAGAAGGATCATCTTCATCAAAGAGAAGATGAATGTCATCAATGATGTCTCCAAAATCTACAATGTAGGACTCCACAAACAAACTTGCAATGTCTGTCAAGTAGGCATTCCAAGAAACAGAAGCTGGAAGACATGAAATATCCTATTGCACTAAATCACAAGAAGGCAAAATTGTTGCACTAGCTGCATCATTAGGTGCAATAGGTGGTGTGGTATCAAGAGAATGAGATGAAATGCAAGACTTAAGAACAGGGTCACATGTGAGAATCCCCAAGTTCAAGTGCCCAAATTTCTCCTCAAAATATGAATCATCAACATAGGAAGAATCAACCTCATCAATAGGACCAAAATGTGAAAAAGAGTACAACCGAGATGCATGATCAACCATCCCAGTTGCAATGATCGCTCCACTGTCCAAGTCTCTAATGAAGATTGAATTAGGTGTGAACTCCATAGTTTTCCTAGTTGCCCCATGTGTGATTTGATAGATGGAAAAAAGATTGTTTGTCAAGTGGGTTACACACAACACATCATTGAAGGAGTTATCCCCAATGGCAATAGATCATTTCCCAATCACATCCATGTATGTATGATTGCCAATCAAAATCTATGGCATGTGGCAAGGCTCAAATGTAGATACAAACTAGATACAAACCAATGACACTCTAATGGCTCTGATACCATGTGAGATTTTGCCAAGATCTAGAGGTAATGGAAAGCGCAAATAAGAGAGAACAAAATAGATGATAGGAATTGTAGACACCCAAAATTGTCCAGTCTAATTAAATAAATATTTTATTTATTTATTTAATTATCTAAGCTTAATTCTTCTATTAATTAAATAAATCTTTATTTATTTAATTAATTCATTTATCCTCTTCTAACCTTATTTCTCATTTAAATAAATACATTTATTTATTTAAATTATCCTTTTCCTAAATTAAATAAATATTTTTATTTATTTAATTATCTCACTTCTTCTATTAATTAAATAAATCTTTATTTATTTAATTAATTCATTAGTCTTTTCTACCCATGACACATGTCATTCATCTCTTAATTCCTACACTACCTACCCCTTTCATTATTTTATTATTTCTTTTACCTACCCTCTAATCATAGCCGACCTCCTTTTACACCTCTCAATCTTATCCCTCCATTTCATATAGTGTCTTCTATATAAGGAGATGCTTCCTTCATTATCAGACCCTAATGAATCAATTTATGCAATTGACTACACTACGATCCTACTTGCAACCACATTCCGTTCTTTGTTGAGCTCTTGTGCACATAAAATCTAAGAGCAAATATATCAAGCAAGAATGGAGATAGGAAGAATGGAGACCCAAACCCTATTGGACATGTGATGGTATAATCTTTATGATTTCATTTGATTTGCATTGTCTTAGGTAATCTTCATATGTTATGGTGGATCTTTGTTGTTGTTAGGGTAGGGTTTTGTGGTTGAATCCATTTAGCCTTTCAATATCATTATTGTTGTTATCCATTTTCACCATATACATTTTGGCACGCCCGGTGGGACTCTTGTCCCTTTTGCATTTAACATCTTGGTTGCAGATTTTGTATTTTGAAGTTGCAGATCTGACGTTTTCGGCAGCATTTTGATATTTTCGCGTCTACACACTTTCGGATCGCGTTTTTGATTTTCTGGCATGTCTGTGACATCTGGAGTCACGTCTGTGTTATTGGCAATATTTTATTTTGCAGGTCCCAGGAAAGCGTGTTTGTGTCATTTAGCCGCGTCTGAGATGTTTTTAGCCCCGTCTGTGTCTAGAAGACGTGTCTGCATTCTATAGTCACGTCTGTGTCTCACAGAACCGCGTCTGTGTCACCCATTCGTGTCTGTGTTGAGGGTAATCGCGTCTATGTTTACCAGTTTCAAATTTTGGTTTTTTTTTCAGTTTTCAGATTTTGCATTTAGGGTTTGAGATCTGGTTTATTTTGAGCTAACATTTTCAGATCTAGCTAACAAAATTGGTGCAGCTTGTCTTGAAAGTTAAATCATTTGGTTGAAGGCCCCTATTTCACAAAGTCTTTTGGATTTAAAATTTACCTAACTTGTGTGCTTGTAGGAAGGGGTAATCATTTGAAACAATCCAAACTACTAACAACTCTTTGTTGTAGGTCCTTGACAAGGGTTTTGGATTTTTATTGTGTGCCTTGTTTTCATAGACTAGCAAACACTTCAATTGGTGCACTAAAACTGAATCATTGTTTTTTGTGTCTTGAGCAATAGGTTCTTTTTGTTTAATCTTTAGAGGGCCTGTCTTCCCGTGTGGTCATTAGGACTACTAGTGAGAAGAGAATGACCCAAGTGGTAGCGAGGAAAACCCACCTCTTCTAAACCACTATAAACAATTGTATTCATGGTGAAAACTATGGATAACATGTGCTGATTAGTTCATACCGACACTATGTCTCCCCACAAACCCGTTTGATCAAATTTATTTGATCAGTTGTAGGGCGTAACCCCTACTGGCTGGGAGCCTTCTGTATTTATAGAGCTGAAAGTGCCGCATGTATGGCCACATGAGTGGATGCCCTTACTAGCACCTTTTTGTTTTAGAAGCCCAAATCCTTCTAGTTGCTGAGGCAGGAGGTCAGACCTCTGGTAGCGGCCCACACACATACGGTTCTTAGTAGAGATACAAAGTTCGCCACGGGGAGTTTTCGTGGGGACTGATGCTTGGCTAACCTGAGAAGTGAGTACCGAGGGTGGAGCCAGTGAGGTCAAGCATCTAAGTATCCACTCTGAATAGCGTAGCCTCGGGGGTGAAACCTCATGTGGGATCAACAACTATTGTCTTGGCCAGCCATAAGAATTGTGCTTGACTTATTTTAAACATTCAAAACTTTCAAGACCAAACAGCAAAATATTGTGTCTTTTGTGTCTTCAAGTGTATGCAAAACAATTTTACATCAAACAACACACTTTTCTTCAAGTCATTTTGAGTCTAAACACTTGCAAACATTGAGTCCTCATCAACACTATGTCCTCTTGTCACGAAAAACAGTCAAACAGTCAGATTTGGTCACAACAAAAATGACTTCATAGATTGGAAAAAATTGCACAAATTTTACAGAAATGTGTCTGTGTCGGACATAATAGTGTCTGTGTTGTATAACCGCGTCTATGAAGGGCAGAAACATGTCTATGTTTACAGAATCAACATTACACTTTGCAAAAAAAAATCTTAGAAATGCGTCTGTGTTAAACAGAGCCGCGTCTGCGTCAAGAAACTGCGTCTGTGAAGTATATAGGCACGTCTGTGTTCAGAATTGAAAAATTGTTACAGCCCAGCAAACAAACACAGTCAGTTTCAGAACTCTTGAGCTTCCTAGGTTTTTTCTCCAGGTTTTCATCTAGAATTCAACTTGTCTTTGGGTCTCACAAAGTCCATCATTGCTTTACACCTTACATTACATTCACATTTGTCTAAACTTGAGTCAAAAGGTCACTTGCTTGTCCTCATCATACTTTATCAACACACTACATACAACAACACTTTGCTAAGTGGTCCCTCATCAAGGTTTCTTACCTTTGGGTCTCATTTGGTCTTACTTAGAGTCAAGGTTGACTTACCTCATCAAGAGAAACTATCCTCTCTTTGGAAGTCACACCTACTCTACTACATACATACTTGATCTTACACTTTGGACATTGCAAGTACACTTCAGATTCATTTACGTTCCCTCCAACTCTTGGTCTTCCATACCTCTTTCCATTTTCATCTAGTCTCACACATCTTGGTCAATACCTAGTTCATGGTTGAAACCCGCCTTCAAAAATCTAGGAGAGAAACTAAAGAGGCTCAAGAGTCCACAAACATGAGTTCTTATGAGTTTGAGAATGATATCTTTTTCAATTCTGATCATACTACATTACCTGACATGGATGCCTATAGAAACATTCCAAATGTTGAGAACATGGACACTACAAACAATAATGCTACACACAATGACAATATGGACAACTTTTTCATACATTCAGTAGATGTGGAAGAATCCATTATGAATCCCCATTTCAATCGATTGGTTGAGGAAATAATGAGGAGGGATAGACAATACTTCTTACAAATGATGGCACAAAGTGGAGCCAAGATACCTCATGATTTTGACATGTCTCAAATAATGGAAAATTGACCTTTGCAAGAACCTCACTCCAACGTGGATCAAAGAAGGTCTAATAGTGGAGGAAATAGAGGACCACATATGGTACCTAAATCACCATCAGCTTTGCTTCAAAAACCAGAGGTCCCACATACACATGGTCAAGCATATGATACTCACCTTCGCAGACCATTATGGAAGTCTTATGCAGAAAGATACACTCAATCACATACCAATGCTAAGGATCAACCACCAAAGCAATTGGATATTCAAAGGCATGCTCAAAATTTGGACACAAGGAAACCCCGTGTCAAATTTGGGGGCAACACATTAGAACATGACATGCCTGTAGAGTATGGTATACATGGACAAAATAGATATGGCATTCCTCAACATGAATCTATACCAAGTGGTCCATATACGCAACATCATTACAAACCTCCTCCATATGAACATGTGTATGATCAATATCATCCATATATGCAACATGCTCCTCCTCCAATTGGTGCCTCAAGCATGGGGTATGGTCCAAGAAGTCGGTCTCCACCTAAGAGCAATTTGGAACAACAAATTAGGGACTTACAAAGGAAAATGGAGGACATAAATACACCAAAGCCAACATACACAATGAGAGACATATGTCCTTATCCATTTGACAAGAGCATTCCAATGCCTCCTTTTCCTACACACTTTGTGATGCCTAAATTTGATAAGTATAGAGGAAAAGGGGATCCTAAGGCACGCATAAGACAATTTTTCATAGCTTGCATTGAGGTAGCAGCAGCAGAGACATATTTGATGAGATTATTCCCACAAAGCCTAGGTGATCAAGCTATGGAATGGTTCTCCCAACTCCCACCTAGTATTAAGTCATGGGGTGATCTAGCAGAGGCATTTATTCAACACTTCTCATACAACATAGAGACAGACATATTAGTCACTACTTTGTGCAACACCAAGCAAAAAGAGGGAGAATCTTTTGCATCATTCTTACAAAGATGGAGGAATCTAGCCAGCAGATGCTCTTTTGAAATTCCACAAAAACAAATGGTAGAAATGTTCACCCAAAACGTTAACAAAGACATTGGCTATGACTTAAGGAAAGCTTGTTTGTCCACCTTCAAGGACGTTATTGAAAAAGGCTTAGCAACAGAGAAGGTCCTAATTGAACAAGGAGTCATTAAGATATTCAAGGAAAACAAAGATGACTTTAAAGGAAAAGACAAGCCAAGATTTTGGAATAAAAACAAGAACATAGTCAATGATGGTGTTGTTGATGCCAATATAGTGCAACCCAAATTCATTTTTATGGATCAAGTTCTACAAACAATCAAGTGAATACTCAAACAACTTCCAGATCATGAAGGAAGTACATTCCATTGGGAGAACCACTTGAGTCAGTCTTCAAAAAGCTAGTGGCAAACAAGGTAATCACAGTTCCAAGTTTTCCTCCATATGAACCAAAGGTTAAACCAAATTGGTGGAACGATGATGAGTATTGTGAATTTCATAAGAGAAAGGGTCATAAGACAGGAAATTGTCATCGACTGAAGAACATCATACAAGATCTCATTGATAGGGGTGACATTGAGATTGAAGGACATTCCTCCAATCAAGAACATGAGATGTTTAAGGAACCATTCCCAAAACATGACAAGGGAAAAGCTAAAGCCACAGAGGATCAAACCAACTATACCAGAGCATCCTACAAATATGATTCAACTATCAATCACATATTGATGGACAATTACGTCTCTACCATTATCATCAAGGACAAAGCGTCTGAGAATTCTACTCGGAGACCAGGATTGTCCTAAAAGGTTTTGAATCTTCTTCTGAACCTACCTTTGAATGTCATGTTACAACCCACCGAGGTAAAATCACTTTGCAAGGTGCTCCAACTAAAAACACCGCTTCTTCATCAACTAAACCTAAGTATGACCTTGTAGAACAATTAGGGAAGACACCCGCGGTCATCTCCATCCTCGAGCTATTACACATATCTCCTACACATAAAGCCATTCTTGACAGAATCTTGAGAGATACTGCTGTTCCTACTAATTTGAACGTGGACTAGTTTCAAGCCATGGTGGGATATCTTTCCATTCCACATTCCCTTACTTTCACAGAAGCCGATGATGCCTCCGTAAGTCAGCCACATAATGCACCATTACACATTGAAGCCTTCATACACAAACATCGAATAAAAAGAGTCCTGATAGATGGAGGAGCAGGTCTAAACATTTGCACATTGAAAACTATTACACAATTGGGATATTCTGATAAAGCTATGAATTCTACAAACAAAATTACCATTAAGGCATATGATGACAAAGAGCATTCATCCAAGGGCACAGTCACCTTACCTCTCAGAGTTGGGCCAGTTGCAAAGGATGTGGTTTGTCAAGTCTTGGATCGAGATCTCACTTATAACATATCGCTAGGATGTCCTTGGATTCATGAAATGAGGGCAGTCCCATCCACATATCACCAATGCATTAAGTTTCCTCATAATGGAGTGGAAGTAACAGTTAACAGTGATCCTAATCCATTCATATACTGCAATAACCTGAAATCAAAGACTGAGACCATCATTCCCAGTAATCGTGAGGCTGTTCCTTCGTCGGCATACATTGATCCTGAGTCGTTAAAACCTTCGACATCAAAACAAGATGAGGTTAAAGTCAAGTTTCAAGATAAGGGCGTGGGGGAATATACTTTAAATCAGACCATGTACTTACGACAAGTCATGAGTTCCCCAAAAGAATATGGAAGACCACATCCTAACAAGCAAGTATCCATCATGATACTCAAATGGGACCCTACTACCTTTCAAAGATGGGGCGAACTAGAAGAGGAAGATTTATATCAAATGCTTTTTAGAGACAATGAAGATGACACACAAGATCACATTAGTCTACCATGTGAGAAATATGGCAAAGGCTTCAAAATTCTACAAAAATTTGGGTATGATGGAAAAAGCCCTCTGGGGTTACGAAAGGAAGGCATCATTGAACCTTTACAACCTAAATTGACTTTCAAAAAGGAACACTCGAAAGGACTTGGTTTCTTAACTTCCAAGGTCCACACCCAAAGGACAGAAGAAGCCTTACAAATCAAAGCTGCCAAAATTCAACAAGAGGATCGCTATTCCATAGATTCCATTGAATGGGAATGGGGTTCTGACAAGTCTTCCAGTGACTATGAGCTCACTGAGATATTCAGAGAGCCAAATGAACCGACAGAAGAAGAGGAATTTTATAACAAGTTTAGAGTGGGTCAAGAAACAATCCATGAGGATTCCACACAGTCCTTGTCTCAAGGTTCTAGGTTGAAATCACATAGGATGAGAACACCTGTCCCAGAATGCGCTACTAGTGACGATAATTTGGATTCACTCGCAATCGAGACTGATGAGGAGAGTGCCATTGATGACCTCAATAATTACCTTGACATACCTGAATATAACTACATCTTCACTCTTAGTCCTGCTAACTTTGAAGATATTAACGACCTTCCCCTTGTTCACCACCAACTCATTGACTGGGATCATGAAGGACCTGCACAGTTTGACACATTCCAAAATGATGAAGCTTTTACTGACTATCTGGGCATACGAGATGATCTTCCTCCTAGGGACCATAAAGCAAGATACACTATAGAACTCTATAGCGAGGCATATTTTGGTGAGGGTGTCGGACCTTCTAGTCGCAAAAATGTGAAAATAAGAACAAATCAAGGGTCTTATGGTGAAAACCACACTGTGGCGTTGTCTGACCCCAAAAAAATAAAAAGAAAGGGCGTATCTGAGGGCAAAAACCTCTTTGAGGCACTCAAAGATGGAAGGCTCAGCATTCTCCCAGCATCATATGAGGAAAAGTCATCCATGTTGGTAGAGGAGACTATCAAAACAAACATTGGTACAGAAGAGGTTGCACACAACATATTCCTACCTCAATCATTGACAGAGTCTGAAAGGTCAAAATTCATAAGTTTCTTCAAAGAATGACAAATAAATTTTGCCTGGTCATACGCTGATATGCTTGGATTGGATCCGGATTTGGTAATGCATCATCTGACAGTTAAACCGGGGGCAAAACCAGTAAAACAGAAATTAAGGAAAATGTATCCCCAAGTGGCATTACTAGTCAAAGCAGAACTTGAGAAGTTATTGGATGTCGGATTCATATGCCCAATCAATTATCCCGAGTGGATCTCCAACTTAGTACCTGTCAGTAAACCAGATCACAACATCAGAATTTGCACAGATTTCAGAGACATCAACAAAGCTTGTCCAAAGGATGACTTCCCATTACCAAATATTGACTTGATTGTTGATCTCACCGCAGGTCATGAAATGTTATCATTGATGGATGGATTCTCTGGTTATAATCAAATAAGGATCGCGCCTGAGGATCAACACAAAACATCATTTACTTGTCCATGGGGAATTTTCTGCTGGAATGTCATGCCTTTCAGGCTAAAGAATGTAGGTGCTACATATCAAAGAGCCATGACTACTATCTTTCATGATCTCATGCATGTAACCGTGGAAGATTATGTTGATGACCTCTTGGGCAAATCAATAGACAGAAATACACATTTGGATATACTTTCAGTTGTCTTTGATCAGTTGGAAAAATACAAAGTAAGATTAAACCCCAAGAAATGTGTCTTTGGAGTAACCTCCGGGAAGCTCCTTGGATTCATTGTATCCAAAAGAGGAATTGAAGCTGATCCAACAAAAGTCAAGGCCATTTTGGAGATGCAACCACCAAGAAATATCAATCAACTTTGATCCTTACAAGGCAAACTCCAATCCATCTGATGATTCATAGCACAACTGGCAGATAAGTGTAATCCTTTTCAGCACCTGCTACATAAAAACATCAAATTCAAATGGGATGATAACTATCAATAGGTTTTCCAGATGCTCAAAGATTATCTTCTAAATCCGCTAGTTTTGATGCCACAAGTTCCAGATCAACCACTCTTACTATACATATCAGCTACTCCAATAGCACTGGGGGCACTCTTAGCACAACAAATTGCTGAGGGCAAAGAAAAAGTAGTTTACTATATCAGTCGCACATTGGTAGGATATGAGCTAAACTACACACCAATTGAGCGTGCATGTCTTGCTGTGGTATTTGCTTTGCAGAAATTACAACATTATATGCTTACTCATAAGACTAAGTTAGTTGCAAGGATAGACCCATTGAAATACCTTCTCAATAAAGCCACACTTACTGGGTGACTGGCCAAATGGGTAATGATCTTGAGTGAATTCGACATTGAGTATGTGCACAGAAAAGCAATAAAAGGACAAGCCATCACAGATCAATTAGCAAATGCTCCCATGATAGATGATGTTCCTCTAAGTTTAGAATTTCCAGATGAATCCATTTTGACAATGTCACATGCAAAGCCATGGCAACTGTACTTCGATGGCTCATACACACAGCATGGGGTAGGAGCTAGCATCCTCTTTATAACTCCTCAAGGGGATTCTATACCAAAATCATATCGCTTATCATTTCCTTGCACTAACAATATAGCGGAATATGAGGCATTAACAATAGGATTACGAATTGCAGTTCAATGGAAGATCTAGGAACTTCGTGTTTTTGGGGACTCCCAACTTGTCATCTGTCAAGCAACTGATGATTACCAAACAAAAGATGAAAAATTAATGCCTTATAAACAAATGGTGGATGACCTGAAACAACACTTCACAAAGATACACTTTGAGTAGATACCAAGAGAGCAGAATCACGCTACAGATGCCATGGCTACAATTGCTTCCCTGATTGATTTACCTCCAAACGAGACCCACTATGAGTTCTTGGTGGATAACCTTTTGGTTCCTTCATATGAGATCATGCCTACTGAGACGATATGTGTTGTTGGTTCTGAATCCCAGTTATATGGTTCCATTTTCACATACCTACGTGACAATACTCTACCTCCTGATCTATCAAATAACCAACATCACACTTTCATTTGCCAATCCTCTCGATATGTCATTTTAGCTAATATCCTATACCGGCGAGGTCTAGATGGCACTCTTCTTAGATGTTTAGAAAGTGACGAAGCTCAGATTGCGTTACGTGAAGTGCATGAAGGGATATGTGGTCCACATGCTAGTGGTCCTACCTAGGCCAAGAAACTCATCAGGACTAGATATTATTGGCCCAAAATGGAAAAAGACTCATATGAGTTTGTCAAGAAATGTAAGCAATGCCAAATTCATGGAGACCTCATACATGCGCCAGCACAAGAACTTCAACCACTTGCGTCTCCTTGGCCCTTTTGTCAGTGGGGACTCAATCTCATAGGCAAGATTCACCCTCCTTCTTCCAATGGTTATAAATTCATTATCACTGCCACAGAATATTTTACAAAATGGATTGAAGCGGTGCCTCTCACACAAGTCACAGGAAAACAGATTGCTACATTCATCCTCAACTATATCATTTGCGGATACGGTATTCCTGTTTCCATTATCATTGATAACAAGCATCCCTTCAAAAATTAGGATGTTCATGAACTCTGTGACCGCTTCCATATTTCTCATCATTTCTCCACACCATATTACCCCCAAAGTAATGGCCAAGATGAGGCATCTAATAAAACAATCCTTAAAATCCTAAAGAAGACAGTCGACGATGCTGGTCATAATTGGCATATCCAACTTAATCTTGCACTTTGGGCCTACCGTACAAGTGTCCGCACACCAACAGGAGCTACACCCTATTCACTTGTCTATGGCACTGAAGCCATCTTGCCTATTGAGGTCGAACTACCCTCTTTATGGTTTTCTTTGCAAAACATCATCAGTGATGAAGACTATAGGGTCTCTCGCTTACAAGAGCTGGAACTATTGGATGAACGAAGACAAACTGCTTTTAATCATCTCAAAGCTTACCAACAATGAATGAGTCACAGCTACAATCACAAGATCAAGCCTCACACATTTGAGGTGGGTGACTTAGTTCTTAGAGAAAATCCTAAAAATCAACAAGACAGAGAGAAGAAGGGCAAGTTCGAACCAAATTGGCTTGGTCCTTACATTATTACAGCAGCATATGGATCTAGTGCATATCAGCTCTCAACTATAGAAGGTGAACCTTTAGAGGATCCTATCAATAGCATGCACCTTCATAGGTTTTACACATAGCTCTTCAGAGTATCCTAATTCAAAAATACAAAAAAAATTATAAAACAAAAAAATCGTTACTTAGTGAAAACCTAGCAAACAGGCGCCTTGTGACACAAAAAACATTGAAAAATAAAAAAAGTAAAGAGAAATAATTTCGTCCAATGGTGAAAACCACTTTGGTGGTGCCCTAGGCAAGTACCATGGTGAAAACTGGGTCACCAGTTCTATGTGTAGAGACATTGCTCCTCCCTCCTTTAGGATTCACTTTCATCACTTCACTTTGCACACACTCACAACCTATCTATCCATAATAAACTTACCCATTCCCATCATGGCTTGTTATTGATCTACCCAAGATTGGTTAGCCATTCATAATAAACCTCCCTTTTCACCTCCCTTTCCATCCATAATAAATCAGATCCTATCTGTGGCTAAGGCAAAATCCTACGTCTAGTGATGGGTGTGGAACTGAGAGCATCACATATTTTGAGGAGTATAGTTTCTTCCAGCTTCCTTCAGTCTATCCGCGCACAATCTGCAATAAAGCAACATTTGCATCAAAGATCCACAATAAAGTATCAGTTTCATGGATTCAGTGAGTTTCAGATGAGACATAGCAGCAACAATGGGCTTCAACAAATCAAATCTTTCAATAGACTCAGACAACATATGGTTCAGTGCTATCTATCCTTTTGTGAAAGTAAACATTGTGACCACAATCAAATACGACTTTATACAAGTCATAAGAGACACTAAACTTGAGGACTACAATGGATGTTGGTGTCGAGCCTTGGTTTTCTTTTGATTTTATCTTTTGGTGACATGTCTTTTAGCTTTTCCGGGATGTCTTTGACTAGAGATTCTATCTCTAGGATGTCTTTGACTAGAAAGGCGAGGATGGGGTATAGTCACCTATTTGTATTTGCTATTTGTGGATTGTCTCTTAGTAATGCTATGACTTGTCTAAGGATATGAGGACACTGTGAGTCTAGTATGAACTGGGGCATTCCTTGTTTGTGACTGTCTTATCTCCATGCAAACAGGTACAATGACTTTCTAGGTCGAACATATGCCTTGATTGTCATAACCTATTTTGCCATAATAAAGCTCAATGATGATAATACACAAGAAGCTCTTTCACTTTCATATCTTCTATCTTTCATCCCCCTTTCTTGATTGACTTCCATCATCCTTCTTGAGTCTGTGTAGCCTGCTATCACATGACTGAGTATAATGACATGCCAAAAACATTTGCATTTCATGTAGTTGCACCTGCATTACCACATATAAGCATTTCATACATACATATAGATATCACAACTGCATCACATCCTGCACACAACGCCTGTTAGCACAATTTACATTTGCATTATCATATTCATCTGCATTACATACATTCACATTTGCATCATGCATACACATATAAAACATAAAAGAACAAAAATATTGCATTGCATCATATACATATTTGCATCCATATCATAAGCATACATCATGAAACATTTCATCACATAGGTATGCATGCATATAGTTGCCGCAAAGATGAATCATCTCATATATATATAATCATAAAGTGTCATGATACAATGATGTCAAAATCATATGGCTACAAAAGCACCCGCAGGTGTCTACATCATCATACAAAAATGGTACAATACTGATACATAGGGAGCCCTCTACGGCTATGATGAACTCCCTCCCTCAGAGCTACCTGGCCTCAACAGAATCTGAGCCCCTGAAGGACCTACCCCAGGATCATCCCTTCTGTCTCCTCTATCTGGTGGTGGTGGAGGACCCATAACCCCACCACTCAATGTCTGTCTCCTCCAGCTCCCTCCCATAGCTATCGTTGTACGTGATGGTCTATGGAAGCTCCTCGCCCACTGATCCGTTGGCACTGCACCATAATAGAGATCCCGCTAGTAGGCAATCTCCTCCCCTGCCCGCAAGACATAAGCATATCCTGCCCCTGTGTCCTCCGCTGTCTTTCTCCCCACCCTCGGTGCTATCTCAGCCTCTGTATAATGCTGAATAGCCTAATCCTACTCCCGCTCAGTATCTCTAAGCCTCCTCCTGAGCCGATCCCTCTCCCTCTCCAACTCCTGGATCTCATCTGCTTGTCCCTGGCATATCTCCCTCAGCTCTATCAACTCATCCTCCTCTGCATCAACCCCCTGCGCCTCTGCCTGTGGCTCCCCCTGTATGGGTGCCTGCCCCTATGCCTGTACCTGTACTGGTACCTATCCTTGTATCTGTCCCTGTCCTTGTACCTGTACCTATCTGGGACCCTATGTTGCTGGCACCTGTAGTGGCAATCCACCGTGACCCCTCACCACCTGAGCCTGCCTCTCCTCACCACCCTCCCTCTGAGGTCCAACTCTCCTCTCTCCATCTGCTCCCCTCCTCCTCCATTGGCCTCTGCCCCCATCACCTCCACCATCATCATCATCCCCACCCCCATCTCCATCCAATGGCTCTCCCGAATCCATCAAGCGTGGGAAGGGATGCTCCGCCCAGTATGCTGTATACTTGGCATCCATGCTGACATCCTCAATCTCTAGCCACATGTCCTAGGGTAGTGGAATCATCTCTACCAGCAGTGTAACTACCTGATCATATGACAATAGGGGCCCAAACTGTGCCTGATCTTTGATAGTCCATGCATACATGCCTAAGCCCCGTGGCATCCTCTGGATCCTGCCAAACTGCTGGCCAACCCTATCCACTAGTTGCCTCTCTAGCACATAGGGCATCCACCCAATCAGATACCTTCTCTGGAAGGTGTAAGGAAGCTCAACTACATCATCCTCCCACTACTCGCATCCTAGATATGGCCTCCATATGACCACATCAATATCATCTATCACCCACCGCTAGTGCTCTAACCTGCCAATCCATGGCTGCGACATGATCATATCATACAAATGCAAAAAGTTGCATCTATGTCCCCTGCCTTTGAAGTGTATTGGCCTTGTCACTGGCAGATTCTCATAAGCCCACACCTGCAATAATGTCACCCCGCAGCCCAATCCCACTGATCCATGATATACAAACTGATGTAGCTCATAGTAGAGGTGTGCTAGCACACACGGTCCCCAAGCATATCTGGTGTGTTGCATCACCAATGTTTCCAGTGCTCCTCCCCAACCCATAGCCAACCCCCGTGTCACCCTATCTGAACACAGGAACCCACTGATCGCTCCTCCTACCACTGCTGGCAGCGCTAGCCCTATGGCTGTCATAGTGTCCCACGCCACATGTCCTACCCTCATCTCCAGTCTTGGGTCCTGGAATACTCATCTCAGGGCCTCCCTATCTCCATCTCAATCATATGGGATCAGCTCCACATCGATCGGTATCCTTAGTATCCTTTATACATCCTCAAGGGTGACTGTCATCTCACCCATCGACAAATGAAATGTATAGGTCTCGGAGTGCCACCTCTCCGCCAGTGCAGTCAGTAATCCCATGTTCACCCGAAACTTAGGCACATATTGGATATGTCTCAATCCCATCTCCTCAATAGCAGCTCGCTCCTTAGCTGTCAGCTCAGGTCACAACCTCTGAGTAGACGGAAATCTCTCCCGTGACTTCAGCATCAGTAAATACTCCTGCAGTCAAGCAAATCACTCATGTCAGTCATAGTGGCATTCCCTGTTTATCACAAAATGCTACTTTTTATCTACATGCATATGGCTATCTATCCTAGTGACACTCACTATTCATCACAAAGTGTTGCTTCTATCCTAGTGGTACTCCCTATTCATCACAAAGTACTACGTGTGTGACACTCACTACTCATCACAAAGTGTTACTTACATTTGCACTCACTGTTCATCACAAAGTGCTGCTCATATTCTAGTACTCCCTGTTCATCACAAAGTACTCTATCTTGGTACTCACTGTTCATCACAAAGTGCCTTGATCTATTCTAGTCTTCCCTAGAGGACCTGCTTGAGTGTATCCTCTCAGCAGCTTATCCAATCGACAGCGTATGTTCATCATAGAACTGTCGATTTGACCTAGAAGACAAAAATTCACTTTTTAAAAACACAAACGCGCTTACTTGACATAAACACGCTTAAAGACTGCACATACACGCTTGAAAAACATAGACACACCTGACAAACACAGACGTGCCTATGCTCTGCACAGACATGTCTATGTGACACAAACGTGCCTTCTTGGCATAGACGCGCCTGACCATCACAAATGTAGCTGCATTTGGCACAGACACGATTTCAAATGTAGATGCGCTTGGCACAAACACAGATGCGCCTCATGAGCACAGACGCGCCTGGCACGAACGCAGACACGCTTAAACATTTTTTTGACATTTTTTGGACCCTAGTCTAAGTGCATTTATTGCTTTACCTACCATGCATTAATGACAAAATTAAATGCATCAAAGTACGAGGAGGTTTGGTGGTACTTACCGGCTCTCCTGCCTCCGCTGGCCTCTGAAATTGGTGAACGCGGTCGAATCTATGAATGAAGGCCATCACTGCTGACTACTGCTATTCTTTTTTTTGCTCTGCAATCTGCTCTCGTGGATGTGTAGATGACAATGAGGATGTATTTTCCTCCCGTGGTCTATCTTATAGCCTACCCTAGTCCCTAGCCTTCGTTTCCCAAGTCAGTCTTCGATATCCCGTGACTTTGTCACTTTATCTGGTCAGTCCATTCTAGTCTTTCTTTCTTATCGAGAGATTGTCTACGATCTTTTTAGACATTTTTTCATCCAATCTCTCGAGGGGGCATATCATTCCCATCTTGGGGCAACTTTGTATCAGTTCATATTATCTTCTTTGAAACAATGTGACAAGCCGCATTGTCTCAAAGAGGGGCAAAATGTAGACACCCAAAATTGTCCAGTCTAATTAAATAAATATTTTATTTATTTATTTAATTATCTAAGCTTAATTCTTCTATTAATTAAATAAATCTTTATTTATTTAATTAATCCATTTATCCTCTTCTAACCTTATTTTTCATTTAAATAAATACATTTATTTATTTAAATTATCCTTTTCCTAAATTAAATAAATATTTTTATTTATTTAATTATCTCACTTCTTCTATTAATTAAATAAATCTTTATTTATTTAATTAATTCATTAGTCTTTTCTACCCATGACACATGTCATTCATCTCTTAATTCCTACACTACCTACCCCTTTCATTATTTTATTATTTCTTTTACCTACCCTCTAATCATAGCCGACCTCCTTTTACACCTCTCAATCTTATCCCTCTATTTCATATAGTGTCTTCTATATAAGGAGATGCTTCCTTCATTATCAGACCCTAATAAATCAATTTATGCAATTTACTACATTACGATCCTACTTGCAACCACATTCCGTTCTTTGTTGAGCTCTTATGCACATAAAATCTGAGAGCAAATATATCAAGCAAGATCAATGGAGATAGGAAGAATGGAGACCCAAACCCTATTGGACATGTGATGGTATAATCTTTGTGATTTCATTTGATTTGCATTGTATTAGGTAATCTTCATATGTTATGGTGGATCTTTGTTGTTGTTAGGCTAGGGTTTTGTGGTTGAATCTATTTAGCCTTTCAATATCGTTATTGTTGTTATCCATTTTCACCATATATAGGAATAAATTGTATTGTATCAAGATGAAAAATATGATCAACTGGATCATTATAAGATGTTGAATGATTTCCCGTCAAAATTTGCAGTATGCGGCAAGGCTCAAATGTAGAAAATATAGACTGCGAAGATGCCATATGATGAGAAGCCCCTGAATCTAGAAGCCATGTCCCTGGATCATGACTTGTAGTAGCACAAAGAGCTTGTCCCTCTCCTTTATCTATCCCAAAAGAGTGATCCTTTCCTTTATCCTTGGAAAAAGAAGTTGATGTAGACATTCTAAAAGGTAGGTTGATTTTGTTCTTCTCTAGAAGATTATTCAACTCATCAATATCCTTCTTATAACAATTATGTTCATCATGTCTCAACTTCTTGCAATATCTATAAAAAAGATTGTCCTTATATGATTTCCTCTTAGTTGAGAATGGTGAATCACCTTGCTGTGAAGAGGAAGATTGCGGTCCATCTTGTTGTGGTTTTTACTTAGGTTTCTTTTGATTCTTGTCTTTTCCTTGATTAATTTGATTCCCTTTATTATCCACCAAAGCTTGTGACTTTGAAGATTTGAGAATCCCCATCTTAGTCAACTTAGATTGCTCAAGATATGAGTTCATCTAATACATACTTTCTAAGAGTTCCAAGTTCCATAGAATTTTTAGTAAGCCATTCAATTTGAGCATTAGGATTAGCCTTAGGATCAGGTGGTTTTGTAATAGTTCCATTTACATAATGAATGAGTCATTTTTCCATTAGTTTACTCCATGCCTTAATCTTCCATGATGCATAATTATGATGAGTTAAAAGTATAAATTTAGGAGAACCCATAGCACCAAAATGAAAAAGCACAAGATTGAGAGAGGCACAATCACACAAGACACCCCCCCAAAAAACTTAATCAAGAACCCCCCCCCAAAATGGTGATTTGGCACTTTATACTTAGTGTGTATACAATGGGCCACTTGAAAAACAAGGCAAAGTGGAATTCTGATTTCAATTCACAACTTCTCAAAATAAGATATAAGAGACTTCAACAGATACTGCTAGTGATCTAAACTGGGATCCAAGTGAAATACAAGTACCAAATAGGCCAAAAATGACCAAATATTTAAAGTACAATTTCTACTCAAAATCACTGCAAACAAATGGCAGATTATGAAAGTAGACAAAAAATAATGCACTTTAAAAAAGAATGGCACCTAAAAAGGAGTCCATATGAGCCAAACGAAGCCTCCAAAGTTGTAAAAATTGAGATTTCATGATTTTAGAAAAACCTGTATTTGAAAAATCAGAAAACTCTTACACTACTATATAGATCATGAAATTCTACCTCAAAACAAAAAAAATTGCACCAAAAAAACAGCAAAAATGAGCAAGATATGGCCTTCCAAAGTTGAACTACAAAACTAAAAAGCTCATTGAGAGCGGGTTAAGAAAAAATTCAAAATACTGATGACGTGGTGCTAACATAAGAAAATGATGGGCTTAAAATTGACACCCATCTGGCCATCAAAACTTTTTTGCCTCCTTGCCCATTTGGCATCCATATAGTATGGACTAGGTGACGTGGCGAAAATGTTGACTGGGCAATGTTTGCATGGTGGTATAGGTGGCAAGCTGATGTGTTTGTTCCATGTGGTAGGTGGTTCACTTGGCTACCATTAACTAGTTTAGTGGGAAGGTTCTGGTCGGTGGGAAGGGGTCGCCAGCAAGAGATCATTGGTAGGGGAGTCACACCATCGGTTGGGGTTCCGGTGTTGGGAGGTAGGGTGTCAGCAAGAGTTTGTCGGTGAGTCGGAGGGAGGAGCCACAGGGGCCAGCCAACGTCAGATGATGGGAGTCAGGCAACAAGCTACCAAGGAACAAGCTAGAGCCGGATGGGACTGTAGCGGAAGCTGGAGGAGGTACGAGGTCTAGCAAGGAGGTACGAGCAGGGCCTACAAAAACTCTATGAAGTATGAAGATCCCTGCAATCTGGGGACAGAGTACAAGAAGAGAAACCTAGAAATGAAATTCCTAGAGCTAGGAACAACCTGGTCATTGAGCTAGGATTGAAGGGGAGCTAGCCAAAGACTTGAAAAGGATAGCCCCACCTAAGTTCGATGGTAAGACTATTGGTGATGGTGCTAAAGCTTGGGTAATTGAGATGGAGAAGTATTTTGAACTTTGTAACATGTTGAATAAAACTAAAGTAGTATGGGCTACTTATCAACTTACTAGAGAAGTTGTAACATGGTGTGACAATGGGAAATCTGAGAAAACATTACAGCCTAGTGATATTACTTGGGAACTATTTCTGCAATCATTTAGGAAGAGGTGGCTTCCTCAATTATTCCTCGACAGGAAGATGACATAGTTCCTGAATCTGACACAAGGTGGTATGATAGTTATTGAATACTGGGAGAAGCTCACCAATCTCTTAAATTATGTTCCACAGTAACAGATGGATGAACGGTTCCACATTCAAAAGTTCATCTTGGGTTTGAGGACTCACATTGGAGAAGAAGTGGAAATAAGAAAGTGAACAATAACACCAAATTCACTAATCCCAATATCAAGTAGAACTTTCACAAAATAGATTAGGTGAACACCCATAACCTAGATATAGATGTTACAATTGTGAGGGAAATAATTATGCTTCAAACTGTCCACATCATTCCACAGCTTAGAGAGGAGGATCAGCAAAGAGCTTCACATCATCAAATTCATGTAGTAGTTGACAACCGCCAAGTTGACTTTTAGGCTTCATCTATCCAGATGACAAGTAATCTTTTTGTTCAATCAGTTTCTATTTTGATAGATACGGGAGATACTGAATGCTTTATTGATCCTAAAGTAGTTTCTTGATTATCTATTAGACCTGGTTATATGTCACATGCATGGATGGTTCAATATTGAAATTGAGCAGAGAAAAGGGTAGATTCATGTCTATTTTATAGTGATCTAGAGTTTCCTAATTTTCAAACTTAGGTTAATTTATATGTAGCACCACTAGGATCATATGATGTGATCTTAGGTATCAATTGGTTAACTGAGCATAAAGTTGTAGTGAATTATGAGGATAAGATTGTTAGTTGCATAAATGATTCTGGAAATCCAGTTGAAATTCATGGGTCTAAAAGGCCTCTTGAATTGAGACACATGACAACTATGCAACTCAAGAAAGCCCAAAGGAACGGATGTTCCATTTTCATTGTCATTGTAAGTGACTTGGATAATGCCAAGAAGAGCCCTAAGGATTATCCAGTTCTCTGAGAGTTCTTGGATGTTTTTCCAAAAGATCTTACTGAGTTACCACCGAAAAGGGAATTTGACTTCTCTATAGAACTCTTACCTAGAACTGAGCCACAATCCAAAGCTCCTTACAAAATGACAACCATAGAGTTGTATGAGCTTAAAGTTCAATTGCAGGAGTTGCTTAGGAAAGGTTTCATAAGGCCTAGTGTATCCCCATGGGGTGCACTGTAGCGTCCTAAAATTGCGACACTTGCAATTTTGACTGCATTTCGGTCTTCACGATGGCGACGCAACACGTAACCTGAATGGAGACCCCGAAACCTGATTACGACACTGAAAACTGCATTTTTCAAGCACCCTGGCCTGAACCTCCTTACACCCTGCTGTCCTGGGAGGTGGGACCAGAGCGCCCAGCGCCCTGGTCCTTCAGGACCAGGATGCCCAGTGCCCTGGTCCCCCAGGACCATGGCGCCCAGCGCCCTGGTCCCTGGGTCCTATTTTGGGCCCGGTCTCCTTTGGACTTCGGGTCTTTTTGTTTGCAATTTGGAAAATAAACTTTCCTGGTCGGCCTAAGGTCAGGAAAATCAGTCTATCAGCCCTAAATGACAAGTATATAAACTACATTTTCCTCTTTCATTCGATCTGATGGAAAAAGCGTGGAAACTATACTCAAGCATTCAAGCATTCAAGCAATTGATCATTTCAAGTCTCCATTCAAGGCTAAGTGTTGCATTCAAGACAAGGATTCAACCATTGAAGAGGAGATCACATACTACATGCTACATACAACATACTACTACAACATACAACATACAACATCTAAACCTTCGCACATAAGGATACAAACATCCTTAGAACAAGCTATTACTACTTGTTTTACAGTCATTTACATTTACAGCACTTGCTCATTTCTTGGTTAATTCCAAAACTGGGGTTTGACCAAAAGGCAAACCCCTAATCCCTAACCCCCCAATCATCTTCGCTTTTTTGTGTGTAGGTTGCAGGTACGTGGCTGAAATTGAAGATCTGGAATCCTTGTGCAGAGACGAACAGATCCCCCTTCGTTTCGCGGATTTTTCGGAGGACCGTGGCGCCGGGCGCCATCGTCCTGACAACTTTTGCTCAAATTTGCAGGACAGCGCCGTATCGACATTTTATTGCTAATTCCAGGTCCGCAGCTTCATCCTATATCCCTATCTCAGTTTATAAGCGAATCTTTGTCACTTTCTATGCATTCCTAGCCTAATTCTTCTATGCACATTCTTTACAAAAGAGGGTAGCCTTGCTTTCTTAACCCTTGAAACTCATTTAGCATCCAATCTTGCATTGTGTGGGATTGGATCTTGTGGGTTTCAACCCCTCTTTTGAATGTAAAGTCTCTCCCCTAAGTGAAAACCATCAACCCTAGTGAATCTCCCTTCTCTCTCCTTGGAGTTGGAAGAGGGGAGAGCAACTAGGGTTCGATCGCGATTTTCCACTTTACATTTTGGTGAACCCGACGTGAACATCCTTTCTGATTATTCATGGTTAGATCTGAAATAGGATTCCTTGATTACATTTCCATGTTTGATCTTTTGCAAATTTTAGAGGTTGATTGCATAAAAACCCTAAATTTTCTTTTTAGTAATTGAACTTGTGAAATGTCTAAATGTTAATGCTTGTTTCGGATCTGCCCTTCTATTACAAATTATCAATTCATATCTATGCTTTAATTTTGAAAATTAAGTGGTTAAGTGTCAAAACCCTAATTTTTAAAACCCTCTTGATTCAATCTTTGTCCGACAATTTCACTGATCAAAACATTTCCAAATCAGCTGTAACTTTGGATTCCGCAATAAAATCACAATATCTTTCATCCCTGAAAATTTGGAAAAAAGTTGCGAGGACCGTGTGCACTCCGAGCGCCATCGTCCCCGACATTTTTTCCAAAATTTTGGGAGCGAGATCTTACTGTATTTTCCTGCTAAAATCCAGAATTTTGGCTAATTTTATCAATTTTAACACCTTCAAAATTACAGTCAAAGTTGGTCTTGTGATTGCTTGGATTAAGGCTTTTAAACATTCAAAAATCATTGAAACTGAAATTTTGTGTCAAAATTGTGTTCTTACTGTCCTAAATCTGAAAAGTGTGTTTGCATTCATTCGAAATTTCAGTGCTTTATTCAAATTCTTACAATTTGTGACTTTTGAAATTAAATGCTTAATTACAACAACTTTAATTTCCGCTTTCAAAATTGAATTTTGCGTGAAATTGAGTCAATTTTTAAATTTCAAAATTTGCATTGCTCTTGACATTCTCTCTAAAATCATAAAATTCAAAATTTCAGTTTCCCTCTCTTTTTTTCAAAATTCAAATTTCGCATTTTTCGACAATCTGGGTAGGGTTCAATTTTGAGATTGCAACTTTAATTTGGCCTATCTACAGATCGTAAAATCACTCAATTTTTTCAGATTAGCTCTAAAATCATCATACCTTTCATCCCTGCAAATTTTGAAAAAAGTTGCAAGGACCGTGTTGCACTCCGAGCGCCACGGTCCTGGACATTTTTTCTGAATTTTCGAGAGACTGTCGTGATTGCATTTAACAGCTTAAATCCAGAAGATTGGCTGATTTTACTGAAAATTGCTACCTCTAAATTCAAAATCTTCTCTCTCTTTCTAGTGCATGAGTTTTACAACAATAAGCCCTACTTACACTATTCCCATTAGACGAAGCCGTAGAATTAAGTCTTTCCGAGGTTTAATTACCGAGGAGATGGAACCTAATTTGAATAGCCTTTTTAATGAGGACATGGGTAATTCCTCTAATCCTCCTAATGATGAAGAAGCTCTCCATGAGGTTTCTGAAGAACAACTTTCAAAATTGGATAACCAATTTGACAATTTTCGATAATGGATGTCTCAAGAATACCTTGATAGTCAAGCTCTTCCTTTAATTGAGGGTCTAAAACGTATGCTTCAAAGTGATAAGAATGGAATTGATATTTTGTGTGGTATTGCACACATTGTGGATTCGAATGTGATGCCTATGAAGAGTTGCGCTGAAACCTTAGGTTATACACAACCTCCTACTCAAGTCAATCATTCTATTCCTTTGATGACTTCTATTGCTAGCATACCTACCTTTACATCAAACATAATGGCTACTTCTACACAAGACATTACTCCTATGATCACTAGTCAGGGGGGCAATCCTTCCTCTTCAATTAACCCTTTTCCTTCATTCAATCCGATTTCTTCATTCGTCCCTTCAATGAGTGTCCCTATTACATCTCCACAAATGAACATGATGCAAGGGGGCAATTCATTCAATCATTCCATTCCTCCTTGTAGTGTTCCTCCTGTCCAATCATCTCCTACGACTAACTATCATAGTGTCCCACCACCTTACTCTTTACCTTCTTTCAATAACATAACACCTCCATCACAATCTAACACGTCTAATATGAACTCTTCGACTGAAGCAACCATTAACAATCTTGCACAAACTGTCTCTTCTTTACAACAACAAATTGCCTCTATGAATCAATCTAAGTTTAGTGTGCCCACATTTGATGTTGCGAGCCCACTGTCTCTTGACATTGTTCAAGCTATTCCCCCTAAACATGTTGAAATTCCGCATTTGGAGCTTTATAATGGTAAGGGTGATCCTCTAACACATGTTAAGACTTTTCAAACAGTATGTACTGATTTTGCTTATGACCCAAGGTTGCTTGCAAAACTGTTCACTAGAACATTAAGAGACAAAGCCCTACAATGGTATTACTCGTTGCCTTCTTATTCTATTACTTCTTTCAAACAACTTGCAAATGCTTTCATTCAACAATTTCAAAACAATATAAGTCCTAAAGTTACTTTGATTGATTTAATGCATTGTAAACAAGGTGTTAAAGAAAAAGTGACTGATTTCATTGGTAGATATAAGCATTTGTATGCTCAAATTTCTTTTCCAGTGCCTGACAATGATATTCAAAGAATCTTTATTTCTAATTTACAAAAAGATATTCGAGACAAACTTCTGTTTTCTGAGTTTACTTCTTTCCAACAGTTGTGTGCAACTCTTCACAATTATCAACTGACTGTGAGTCAAATGGAACAATCACATCCTATGGCTCCGAGTGATAAGGGTGATAGCAGTCAACAACCATTTGGGAAGTTTAAACCGAACAGAGATTCCATCAAATTCAATGAAAACATCATCAACAACAATGTGAATGGAGCATCAGGTGTGCCTCCTATTTCTAAATTTTTCAAGAAAGAAAGAAAGTATACTCCTTTGAATGAATCATTGCATAGTATTATGAATAAGTTATTGGAACAAAATGTGCTTACTCTTCCTCCTATAAGGAAAATTGATCCTGCAAAGATTACTTCACCTTATTTTGATAACAAAGCTTTTTGTCAATTTCATCGTCAGCTTGGGCATGATACTGAAAAATGTTTTTCTTTGAAGGGTAAAATTCAAGATTTGATTGATAATAATACTATCTCTGTTTCTGGAGTGAATGATAAAGGCAACACATCTGTAGCTCCTCCTAACCAAAATCTTCAGATTTTTACTGATCCATTACCTTCCCATACCTCTAATGCGATTGAGGCTAATGATTCCTCTCTCTCATCTGCTGGTCTTGTGTCTATGGCTCTGAATGTGATTAACTTTGTAGAGCAGCAAGAAATCCCTAAAGAACCTTCCATCACATTTGATTCTAGTGAAACCATTAGGGCACCTGATGGTCCTTTATACATAGTTGCAAAAGTCAAGAATACACCTTGCCGTGGAGTGCTTATTGATCCTTCGTGCATGGTTAATGTTATTACTGAATAATTTCTTTTTACTTTGCAATTGAATCAAGTGATTTATGACAAAACAGATGTGATTGTGAAATTATTTGATGCATTTTCTTCTCCTGCAATTGGTTCTATTACATTGCCTATTGAGGTCCATAACAAATCTCTTGATGTGAACTTTTCTATTATTCCTTCATCCGAACAATTTCGTGTGAAGCTTGGCTATCCTTGGCTATCTTCCATGAAAGCTATTGCTTCTCCTATACATAAGTGTTTGAAATTTCCCCATAATGGTGAAGTGATTACTGTCAATCATAATCTCTTTAAACCAGCTGAAAGAACTTCTAGTGTTCCTATTGATTACTTTTGGCCTAGACAATTCCAATCTCTTCCTCCACGAAGTGATCATCTTTTCAAATCTTATCAAAAGTGGAAAACAGATATGATCCTATCTCTAAGTGAACCTAGAACACCTAAACTTGATATTCCTATCATTCTTGAGAAGGAAGTTCTTCCTTTGAAAGATAAAACTAATGTCTTTCCTCAAGAAGATTCCCAACCCATCCCTATGGATGTGACTATGTCTATATCTAATAAACTTCCTAAAAGTAGACCTATCCCTCCTCG
The DNA here is from genome assembly GCF_030272615.1 of Cryptomeria japonica. Classification (NCBI taxonomy): domain Eukaryota; kingdom Viridiplantae; phylum Streptophyta; class Pinopsida; order Cupressales; family Cupressaceae; genus Cryptomeria; species Cryptomeria japonica. The sequence continues at coordinate 607,528,505 of NC_081414.1, read as the reverse complement.
TCATGATGGACTTGGTCTCCTTCCTAAACCAAAAATTCCTCCTTTATATGGAGCAGTTCCTCCTCCTTCTTTTTATAGAGAGAAGAGACCTTCCTCTTCTCCTATTATCCAGCCTAAGAGACCACAACCTAAACACCCAAGTGATAAGGATGAGAACATTCCTCCTCCTCAATCTTCTCAACTTCCTACAAAGACTAGACGTAATCGTTCTGCACGTGAACGCCGACGAAAGCGTCGTCTTAGGGCTCAAGCAGCCGCTTCTCAAACTTTGCAATCTCCAAAGACACCTTCAACAAGCATTATTCCATTTTCTCCTCAGCCAACGATTGAGCCGAAATCTCCTAAACATAAGATGCATGATGGTCTTGATCCTGTGTGAGTTAAAAATCCTATTTTTATAAATCTTGATGATGATATAGATGAAAATGTTATTCATGATGAAAATGTTACTCCTCTTGCTTCTGATATTGAATATGAACTTGTTGATATTGATAACCATTTATCCAATGAATTTTCTAAAGCACTTATCCTAGCTCCTAGACAAGAACAACGTGGCTTGGAACATGAACATAGCCCTTGTTTGGATCTTGTGATAGCTCCATCTGCTGTGTTGGATTTTCCTCCTCTAGCGTGTTCCCTACCTTCCCGAAACATTGATCAGCAAGATCGGGGGGTAGATGACGTGCTAGACTAGTTACATTAGCATAGCAGATTCTCTCCTCCTCTCTTGTGTTACTTCTTCTATATGTTATTCTCATTCTTCTATTTGTTGTCCTTAGTGTTGTCTACTTGAGGACGATGCAAAGCATTGAGATCTCTCGATCCCTCTCATGTTGACTCAAAAGACACATGTGTTCCCTTCTTCTAGGTGACCTTCCTTGATTGGGGAATGAAGAACAATTATGCATACATACATATGATATACATGAATTATCATACAGCATACTGACCCCGAGGAAAGCGAAGTCACCTCGTGCTTTGTGTTTTGTGTCTATTATCCTTGGGCTTATCTCACACTTGGGGGATAAATCCTTGTGATAACGTGCTCCTTTCCCTTTTTCATTTTCTTATATGTATCACTACCTTAAAGCAATCACCCCCGGTGAGGCGTGTGCGATCTCTTTAATGTAGGGGGGCATACATCCCATTCATATCTTTTCAAGATACTTGAAAATTTCTTGACAAATTTAGCTTTGCCTTGAAAATTTTTGATATCTTTCTTGCATGACTCATAGTGAGGGAACCTTACTACTGATAGTCATGGTTCTCCCTCGTGATCTTCCCTTTTACTTTGTCAATCGAAGTCGTAAGATCCTTAGTCCACCGGGGGCTTGCTGTGTCTTGCCTCCTTGACGTGGTGAAAGTCTTTCAATGATTGTTCCTTGTACTTTACCGGAAGTATGAGCATACATACTCCTGCTAAAGTGGGGGCTAAATGTAGCATCCTAAAATTGCAACACTTGCAATTTCGACTGCATTTCGGTCTTCACGATGGCGACGCAACACGTAACCTGAATAGAGACCCCGAAACCTGATTACGACACTGAAAACTGCATTTTTCAAGCACCCTGGCCTGAACCTCCTTGCGCCCTGCTGTCCCGGGAGGTGGGACCAGAGCGCCCAGCGCCCTCGTCCTTCAGGACTAGGGCGCCCAGTGCCCTGGTCCCCCAGGACCATGGCGCCCAGCGCCCTGGTCCCTGGGTCCTATTTTGGGCCCGGTCTCCTTTGGACTTCGGGTCTTTTTGTTTGCAATTTGGAAAATAAACTTTCCTGGTCGGCCTAAGGTCGGGAAAATCAGTCTATCAGCCCTAAATGACAAGTATATAAACTACATTTTCCTCTTTCATTCGATATGATGGAAAAAGCGTGGAAACTATACTCAAGCATTCAAGCATTCAAGCAATTGGTCATTTCAAGTCTCCATTCAAGGCTAAGTGTTGCATTCAAGACAAGGATTCAACCATTGAAGAGGAGATCACATACTACATGCTACATACAACATACTACTACAACATACAACATACAACATCTAAACCTTCGCACATAAGGATACAAACATCCTTAGAACAAGGTATTAGTACTTGTTTTACAGTCATTTACATTTACAGCACTTGCTCATTTCTTGGTTAATTCCAAAACCGAGGTTTGACCTAAAGGCAAACCCCTAATCCCTAACCCCCCAATCATCTTCGCTTTTCTGTGTGTAGGTTGCAGGTACGCGGCTGAAATTGAAGATCTGGAATCCTTGTGCAGAGACGAACAGATCCCCCTTCGTTTCGCGGATTTTTCGGAGGACCGTGGCGCCGGGCGCCATCGTCCTAACAACTTTTGCTCAAATTTGCAGCATAGCACCGTATCGACATTTTACTGCTAATTCCAGGTCCGCAGCTTCATCCTATATCCCTATCTTAGTTTATAAGTGAATCTTTGTCACTTTCTATGCATTCCTAGCCTAATTCTTCTATGCACATTCTTTACAAAAGAGGGTAGCCTTGCTTTCTTAACCCTTGAAACTCATTTAGCATCTAATCTTGCATTGCGTGGGATTGGATCTTGTGGGTTTCAACCCCTCTTTTGAATGTAAAGTCTCTCCCCTAAGTGAAAACTATCAACCCTAGTGAATCTCCCTTCTCTCTCCTTGGAGTTGGAAGAGGGGAGAGCAACTAGGGTTCGATCGCGATTTTCCGCTTTACATGCACTAGTAATCTTCATGAAGAAGAAGGATGGTACCTTGAGGTTATGTATCAACTATAAGATGCTAAACAAGGTAACCATTGAGAATAGATATCATTTTCCAATGATAGATGAGCTTTTTGATCAAATGAAGGGTGCTACAGTATTCTCTAAGATCGATCTTCGATTAGGTTATCACCAACTGAGGATTAAGAATGAGGATATTCCTAAGATAGAATTTCAAAGTTGGTTGGACACTACGAGTTCATGATCGTACCTTTTGGTCTAATCAATGCCCCAACAACTTTCATGAACCTTATGAACAACATTTTTTAGAGATTAGCTAGATGATTTTGTGCCTATATTCATTGATGACATATTGATCTATTCCAAGAATGAAGAGGAACACAAGAACCACTTAGTGATAGTTTTTCAAAGGTTAAGGGATCGAAAGCTTTTTGGTGAGTTTTCAAAGTGTGCTTTCTTTCAAGAAAAGGTGCACTACTTAGGACATGTTATATCTACTAAAGGAATTTCAGTTGTTCCTATAAAGATAGAGACAATTGTAGATTGACCAACACCTTAGAGTGTTACAGAGGTCAGAAGTTTTATGGGTCTTTTAGGATACTACATGAAGTATGCAAAAGGTTTTTCTAGGGTAGCAGCACATATTAATTCTCTTCAAAAGAAAGGAAAGAAATTTGAATGGACTGAGAAGTGCAAAGAGCCATTTCAGATTTTTAAATAGAAGTTGACAACAACACTAGTCTTGAGTATAAAAGATCCTAATGGACACTTTATAATGATTACAGATGCCTCAGGTGAAGGTGTAGGAGCAGTGTTGATGCAAGAAGGAAAAGTGATTGCTTTTGAGTCTAGAAAACTGAAGCAATTTAAATTGAACTATGCACCACATGATTTAGAGATTTTAGCTATAGTTCATGCATTACAAATGTTGAGGCATTACCTTCTAGGGAAGCCATTTGAGTTGAAGATAGACCACTTATGCCTCAAATATATTTTACATAACCTAACCTGAATTCCTAAGTGAGTATGATTTTGGTATTTAATATATCAAAGGAAATAAAAATAGAGTACCAGACACTCTGAGTAGAAGAAGACATATATCTGCTATGTTTACTATGAGGTCAAACTTGAAGCAACAAGTATTGCAAAATCTTTCTGAAGATGAGCATTACCTAAGGTTTAAGCAAGCCCTGAGAGTAGATCCTCCAGATCACTGATTTGATAGATATGAGGTGGAACCTGATGGTATTTTGAGATTCCAATGAAGGATGTATATTCCTGAAGGTGGAGACTTAAGAAATTTTATATGACATGAGGTGCAAAATACACCCTATTTAGGACATTCTGGGGTGACAAAGATGGTAGCTGAATCGAGAACTTTGTATTTTTGGCCTAAACTCAAGAAAGAGGTGATTGATTATGTGGCAGAGTATTTGGAATGTCAATGAGTGAAAGTTGAGCATGTTCATCCAACATGAATTTTGTACCAACATCACATACCTGAGCTTAAGTGGCAAGTAATCAGTATGGATTTTATCCAAGGATTACCTTTGAGTAAGAACAAACATGATACCATCTTGGTAGTTGTTGATAAGTTGACCAGAGTTGCATATTTTGTACCTAGAAATCTTCAGGATAGATCATTGATTGTTGCGAAGAAATATGTGTAAGAGATATTTTGATTGCATAGTGTACTAGAATCCATTATTTCAGATAGGGATACCAGGATGACATCTAGATTTTGGACAACATTCAATGAAGATTTGGGAACTAGACTGAACTTTAGTTTGACATATCATCCTGAGACTGATGGCCAAATGGAAAGGTTTAATCAGATAGTGGAGGATCTTCTTTGGATGTATGGCATGGATCAGCAGTACAAGTGGGAGGAGTATTTGTCATTGGTTGAGTTTGCATATAACAACTCCTTTCATGCATCTTTAGGGATGACACCTTTTGAGGCACTTTATGGTTGAAAGTGTCGCACACCCATTAGTTGGGATATAATAGAAGATAGGATCATTATTGGTCTTAATTTGATCAAATAAATGGATGATCAAATGAAGTTGATCAGGACAGTATTGAAAGAGGTAGCCGATATATAGAAAAGATACGCTGATAGAAATAGTACTTTCAGATAGTTTGTTGCAGGAGATAAAGTCTTTTTGAGGGTCAAGCCTCATAAGATCTCTATCTCATTTGGGAAATCATCAAAGTTGGCACCAAGATATGTGGGATCGTTCGATGTCTGGGAAGTTATTATTCCAGTCGCATATAGATTAGCTTTACCACCTGCTCTAGCTCGAATCCATAATGTCTTCCATGTTTCTTTGTCAAAGCCTTAACATCCTAATACATCTCATATTCTTGACTGGCGATCTTTACAAGTATAGGATCCGAGAGTGGTGGTAGTGGAGCCCATCTGAATCCTAGAACAACAAAGAGTTAAGCTACGTAGTAGAGATTTCACTGAGTATAAGGTCTAGTTGGACACAATATTATGAGGATAGTGCTACATGGGAGGATGTTGAGATGATTGACAGACATTTTCCTCATTTTCTTTCTTAGAGTAGTATTTTCTTATTGCAAAAGATACCTTGATACTCTAATTTTATTCACATGTTGTGAACTTGGATAGCATGGATAATATTGTTATTGTTTATGTTTTGATTTGAGACTATGATGTGTGGTTGTTATTTCATGATGTTTGATATATTATTTTCTTTGATGTTTAATAAGACATCTGGACAATGTCTCTTCCAAGTGGGGAAGGATGTCACGAACCATATTATCTATAATTTTTTGACTAGGAAAATAATGCTTATTTTTCATTTATGAAATCATATGTAAATGAAATTTTTGATGAATAATGATGAATAGTAGATACCCCACCCAGTACTAAGAGGGGAGGGTGAATCAGTATAGATAAAACTTTCTCTACAAATTATTTAGCTGAAGCAATACCAATTAGTTGTCATCATTACTGAAACTTTAACCATGACAATACTAGTCAAATGCAGTAAGACACTAGACACCATAAACTGATAAGTTTGAATACTTCAAATATAATCAATACATGACATCAAATTCTCCCATAAACATATACATGTGATATGCTAGTGTTACCATAACATATTGACTCTGTATGCATAATATTTCAACCAAATAATTCATAAGCATCACATGAAAAATGCACAACACATAACACACAAATTTTTCACATGGAAACCCAAATCGGAAAAACCATGGTGGGGATGAATACCCACAAGCTTATTTTGAACTCTTTTGAAGCTCGCTCTGTTAGGAACCTAGCCCGATTAAAGACTTTACAATAAGGTTCTGCTAGGAACCGATCCTATTAGAGATCACTTGGTTAAGTGATGGCTATATACCCTGTTAAAGGTTGGAACCCAGTTAAAGGTCACCTCGCTAGAAGATTTAAAGAACTCAATGATCTTGAGTCACCTGGTTACAGGTTTTACAATAAGCTTGTTAAAGCTACTCGATAAAGGGATTTTCCATCTGTTGAAATGATTAGAAGACAACAGGTAAAAAATCTGATCTAATAATAGCACTATATGCCAAGGCAGATCATTTTCATATCCTCTATTCTACAATCACACTCTGGAGTTTCCCTCTTATTGGTCTGGCAAGTATCAAGTATCTCTTCTCTTGGATACACACACACAACATTTGCCAACAAATTTTCAATACAAACATCACCGACCTTATAGGTAACAGATAGGTTGGTAGCATAAACCCTAAACCCTAAGTATCTTAGGTTTACAACACAGGCGGTCCCATCCTGACTATCCAAACATATTGCATAGAGCATTACAATTTCAAACTGATCACAAGACAATCAGCATCATTCATTCATCACCGCTCATGGGAATCAGTAACCCATCACACTTTTTTCTTATGCCACTAAGAAGATTGATCATTCCCAGGGTAGACTTCAAACACGGTCAATCTTCATATGCCTCAATCCTTCATGTACACAAAGATGACGTGGCACCTCGATCACAAAGTATCATCGGTTCATCACACAAGCTGGATCGCCAAAATGATAACCATAGAGCTGAGACTACCAACCAGTAATCACACTTAGTGAAACCCCGACACTAGTTCACTTAAACTTATTGACATCAATGAGAACATACATTATCGTCATATCAACATATCGGTTCATCATATGCCAATGATATCCAACAATCTCCCCCTTTGGCATTGATGGCAATACTCAGTGTGATATTGCAATCATAGACAAGTGTAGCTTCATCATTAGATATCTTCTCCCCCTTTGACAGCAATGCCAAAGTGGAGGCATAAGCTTCCAAAATCTACTATGCTACTCCCCCTAAGGAGTAGCATCCTTCAACACATCAATCCTGAAGGATTTATCATTTGTAGTACTTGACTGATGTGGAGAACACATCTTTTAGTTGACTTCATGAAGGGGTAGAACCCCTAATTCACCTCTCAAATATGTAAATGTAGTCCTCAGTAAGGGATTAGTTAATATATCTGCTAGTTGCTCCTTACTAGAAATATGTTGTAATACAACCTCCTTATTCTAAAATATTTCTCTCAAGAAATGATATTTAAGCTCAATGTGCTTAGTTCTAGCATGCAATACCGGATTCTTGGAAATGTTTATTGCACTTGTGTTATCACAAAATATGTTCACTGGTTCAGATATAGGTACCTTGAAACCTTCCAATACATGCTTCAACCAAATTGCTTGAGTGTAGTTCATAAATGCTGCCATATATTCTACTTCAGTTGTAGATTGAGAAGTACAACTCTGCTTCTTTCTTGTCTATGATACTAATCTTCCACTGAGAAAGAACGCTCCACTGGTTGTGCTCTTCTAATCGTCCACATTACCTGCCCAATTGACATCGGTATATACATTGAGATTATAGTCACCATTATATGGATACCATAATCCATAATCAACTATTCCTTTCAGATATCTAAGAATCCTTTTCACAACTACCAAGTGAGATTCTCTTGGACATTTCTGAAAATGAGCTACTATGCCTACTGCATGAGCAATATCCGGTCTGCTATGCACCACATAGTGTAGCTTACCAATCATTGACCGATACTCCTTTTCATTCACTAGTGCTGAGTCATCTTCTTTAGTTAGTTTACAACCAGTTACCATCAGTGTACTAACTAGTTTTCTTTCCTCCATGCCAAAAGTCTTCAGTACCTCTTTGACATACTTAGATTGGGTAATAAAGATACCCTCTTTCATTTGCTGAATCTATAAACCAATGAATAATTTTATCTCAAATGCTTTCTTCATTTCATCCACAAATGCATGACTCATTTTATCATCTCCTCTAAAGATTATGTCATCCACAAACACTTCATAGATCAGAATCTGATCACCTTCTGATTTCAAGTAGATGTTACTATCTTCACTTGTTCTTTGAAATCCAGTCTTCACAAGATGAGAGTGTAGTCTTTCATACCATGCCCTAGGTGCTTGTTTCATTCCATATAGGGCTTTGTGTAATCTACACACCATGTCACCATCTTCTAATAAGGCAAACCCTTCTAGTTGCTCTATGTACACTTCTTCTTCTAGGATTCCATTTAGAAAAGTAGACTTCACATCCATGTGATAAACCTTAAATCCCTTAAATGTTGCAAATGCAAGTAGCATTTGAACACCTTCTATCCTAGCCACATGAGAAAAAGTTTCTCCATGGTCTTCTCCCTCCTCTTGAGCGTATCCCTTGCATACAAGCCTGGCCTTATTTCTGATAACTGTGCCTTCTTCATTCAACTTATTCCTGAACACCCATTTGGTACCTATGACATTTTTATGTTCAGGTATCGACACCAAAGACCATGTTGCATTCTTTTCTATCCGATCTAGCTCTTCTTCCATTGCTTTAATCCAGTCTTCATCTGTAAGAGCTTCTCTGGAAGTCTTGGGTTCAAATTCATAAATCATGGAAGAGTTTTCCTTCACTTTTCTTCTTGTGAGTATCCCTGCATCTTTATCTCCTATGATTTTCTTTGGATCATGATGCAACTTCACATATCTGGGAATGACTCTAGCCTAATCTGCTAGCTTTTCTTCTTCTTCTTCACTAACCTCTTCTTCTTCTCTAACTATAGCTTCTATAGGAGCACTAAGATCTTTACAAGTTTCTTTCTTAACCAATTCACAAAAGGCTATACCTGGTTCATCTTCTACTTCTTTACTGCATGTTTCTTCAAGTTCCTCAGGGCATTCATCAACCTTGACATTGATACTTTTAACAATTTTCTGAGTTCTGTTGTTGTAGCACTTGAGAGCTTTGCTCTTAGTGGAATATCCCAAAAATATTCCTTCATCACATTTTGCATCAAATTTTCTCAAATGCTCACCTCTCTTGATATAGCACTTACTACCAAACACTTTAAAATAACTTATAGTGGGAGTTTTCCCTGTCCAATACTCATAAGGGGTTTTATTTTTGCCTTTCTTGATGAGTACCCAGTTCATAGTGTAGACTACAGTGCTCACCGCTTCTCTCCAAAAAGTGTGAGCAACCTTTCCTTGGATCAGCATTGTTCTAGCCGCTTCAATTACAGTCCTGTTATTTCTTTCAACTATGCCTTTCTGTTGTGGTGTCCTTGGGGTAGATAGCTTCCTCTTAATACCGTTATCCTCACAGTACTTATTGAATTCATTAGAACTAAATTCTCCTCCTTGATTAGTTCTCATGCACTTTATCTTTTCGCCACTTTCTTTCTCTACTAGTGCTCTGAAAGCTTTGAAATTTCCAAATGCTTTAGATTTATCTTTCAGGAATGTGACCCACATCACTCTTGAACAATCATCAGTAAGAATCATAAAATACCTATCTCCCTGAATACTTCTAGTTTTCATAGGGACACATAAATCAGTGTGCACAAGGTCAAGTAAATGCTTTGCTAAGAAGGACTTACCTTTAAAAGTTAAAAAAGACATCTTCCCAAGTTGACATTCTCTATACAAAGAATTCTTAGGTTTGTCCAGCAATGGTAATCCTCTTACTGCCTTAATATTACTAGCTTTGATAATATTGTCAAAGTTCATATGACAAAGTCTCCTATGCTATATCCAATTGTCATCAAACTTAGCCATTAGACACCGACTTATCTTGGAATTCAACTGAAATAGGTTACCTCTGGTTTTCTTACTGGTGGCAATAAGTTCACCACTCTTTCCAATTATACTGTAGACTCCACCTTTGAATTCCAGAACTATTCCTTTGTCATTCAACTGAGCAACACTCAAAAGGTTATGCTTAAGGCCTTCTATCTAGTAAAAATCATCTGCACTGCTTTTACCATTTAGTGAGATGGATCCTTTACCTTTCACCAAGCAAGGTGCATCGTTGCCAAATTTGACAACACCACCATCATATTTTTCCAAAGACAAAAACTTTCTCCGGTCACCAGTCATGTGGTGAGAACAACCACTATCAATTATCCACTCATTAGAGTTGTCAATGCAAGAGACAAGAGCTTTCTTGTCGGATACTGATTCCTTTACTGCTACAAACACTATGTCTTGATTTTCTTCATCCCCCGATTCTTCATCAGTGACACCTTCATCCACAACAACTAGACAATTTCTTTAGTTTCCTCCATATTTTCTGAACCTCTCTGGTTTATCCTTATTGTCATTGTTAGGGAAATTAAAAGCTATATGTCTTATCTTGTTGCAGGAAAAACATTTCAGAGGGAGTTTACCTCTATACTTCCCAGTTCCCTTCGGAAGTCTTTTAGCAAGAAGTGCTTCAAACTCCAGCAGAATCTCTTCATCATCCATATCTTTGCATTGTCTAGATTCATAGCTGGTACTAGTTTCTTTTCCTTTTCTGGATGGTGCAGTAGATGATTTAAAAGCTGACTCAATCTTCTGAACACTACCATCATAGCTATTCAACTCATATGTAGTTAACTTTGCAATAATAGAATCTACGGATACCTTGGTTTTATCAATAGACCTTAGTTCCTGAATAGCAGTAACTCCAATTGTATAGACTGGTAATAATGATCTAAGAACTTTACTGACAATAGTGGCATTATCAATAGTTCCACTAGTGCTTTCGATATCTCCAACCATAGTCTTAATCCTAATGCCATACTACTGAATGGTTTCACCTTGAACCATCCTCATATCCTCAAATTTACCTCTAAGGCTTTCTTCCTTTGCTTGCTTTACATGCTTGTCACTGCCATAAATGGTTTCCAGTGCATCCCATACTTCCTTAGGTGTGTCCTTGTCTTGAACATCAATAAACTCAATATCTAACATGTTGCTAATAAGGGCTTCCATGACTTGCCCGTTTGCTTGGATTTCTCTCTTCTGGTCATCAGTCAGAATGCCAGTGGGAATCACATAGGCATTCTCAACATACCTCCAGTGTTGAGCACCCATACTCTTGATGTAAATCTTCATTTTGTCCTTCCATATCTTAAAGTTATCTCTATTGAACTTAGGACCTTCCCTCTTCATCATTACAGTAGGATCTTTTACCTCAAGCTGTTAAGCTTATATCACCGAGGACCTGGAGGCACTCTGATACCAATTGATGAATAATGATGATCAATAGATACCCCAACCAATACTGAGAGGGGGGGGGTGAATCATTATAGATAAAACTTTCTTCGCAACTTATTTAGCTGAAGCAATACCAACTGGTTGTCATCATTGCTGAAACTTTAACCATGACAATACTGGTCAAATACAGTAAGACAACAGACACCATAAACTGATAAGTCTGAATACTTCAAATACAATCAATACATGACATCAACTTCTCCCATAAACATATACATGTGATATGCTTGTGTTACCATAACATATTGACTCTGCATGCATAATCTTTCAACCAAATAATTCATAAGCATCACATAAAAAATGCACAACACATAACACACAAATTTTTCATGTGGAAACCCAAATGGGAAAAACCACGGTGGGGATGAATACACACAAGCTTGTTTTGAACTCTTTTGAAGCTCGCTCTATTAGGAGCCTAGTCCAGTTAAAGACTTTACAATAAGGTTTTGTTAGGAACCAATCCAGTAAGAGATCACCTAGTTAAAGGATGGCTATATACCCTATTAAAGGTTACCTCACTATAGGATTTATAGAACTCAATGATCTTGAGTCACCTAGTTACAGGTTTTACAATAAGCCTGTTAAAGCTACCCGATAAAGGGATTTTCCATCTATTGAAATGATTAGAAGACAACAGGTAAAAACTATAATCTGATAATAGCACTATATGCCAAGGTAGATCCTTTTCATATCCTCTATTATGCAATCACACTCTTCAATTTCCCTCTTATTGGTCTGGAAAGTATCAAGTATCTCTTCACTCAGATACACACACACAACAGTTACCAACAACTTTTCAATACAAACATCATCGACCTTATAGGTAAGAGATAGGTGAGTAGCATAAACCCTAAACCCTAAGTATCTTAGGTTTACAACACAAGTGGTCCCATCCTGACCATCCAAACATATTGCATAGAGCATTACAATTTCAAACAGATCACAAGACAATATGCATCTTTCATTCATCACCGATCATGGGAATCAGTAACCCATCATGCTTTCTTCTTATGGAACTAAGAAGAATGATCATTCCCAAGGTAGAATTCAAACATGGTCAGTCTTCTTATGCCTCAATCCTTCATGTGCACAAAGCTGATGTGGCACCTCGATCATAGAGTATCATTGGTTCAGCACACAAGCTGGATCACCAAACCGATAACCATAGAGCTGAGACTACCAACCGGTAATCACACTTAGTGAAACCCCAACACTGGTTCACTGAAACTTATTGACATCAATGACAACATACATTATCATCATATCAACATACCCATTCATCATATGCCAATGATATCCAACAATTTTAAGTAAAATTAGATGATAATAAAATAGAAATTTAAATGTAATGGAATGGATAAAAATGTTTCCCTTTTTTATATGTAAATGAAATTGAATGATTAGTATTATTTTTATTATGAAATTGGGGATCATCATTTCTAAGGAGCAATTGAATGCAAGTGAATATAGAAATAAGTGAACGGGGATGAAGGCGAGAACATGGTATAGGTAGAGTCACTACAGCTCATGGACTTCGCTACAATAGATGGAATCTCACAGACCACTTTAGAATGCATATTTGCATCTTGCAAAGATTGAAGCTTTATATAACTTAGATTGGGTGTTTGTTCAAATAAAAATGATGAATTTTATATGACTAATATTAAATGATATTTCTTTATTTTAAAAATAATATTTATTCTGATATTGTTAAAAGAAGATTAACTATAGATATTAATCATAGAGATGTATGTTCTTGGTGTACATCTATGTGTAAATGGATGAAACATCATAAGGATGGATCATTAACTATTGTGAAGAAATTTGTGCAAGAGATATTTTGATTGCATGGTGTACTAGAATCCATTATTTCAGATAGGGATACCAAGATGACATCTAGATTTTGGACAACGTTGAATGCAGATTTGGGAACTAGACTGAACTTTAGTTCGACATATCATCCTCAAACTGATGGCCAAACAGAAAGGGTTAATCAGATAGTGGAGGATCTTCTTTGGATGTATTGCATGGATCAACAGTACAAGTGGGAGGAGTATTTGCCTTTGGTTGAGTTTGCATATAACAACTCCTTTCATGCATCTTTAGGTATGGCACCTTTTGAGGCACTTTATGGATGAAAGTGTCACACACCTATTAGAAATGTATATACTTATATAGTTATGATATGTATATATATACATATATATATATGTGTGTGTGTGTTTGTGTTTGTATATATATGTATATATGTGTGTGTGTGTGTGTGTGTGTGACACACACACACACACACACATACACATATATATATATACATATATGCCATTATATAAATCTCATGTTTATTATGATATCATTGGAATGATCATTTAGAGATAAGGATGGAAAAGTGGAAGTAAATAGACTTATTAAAGGAATTACGAGTTTATTTAAGAATAAAGAGTATTTCATTTTATTATTGAATTTACAATATTTTATGTCCTTACATTTTGGTATCAGGGCCCTATGTTTATAACACTAGGGCCTATGACCATTACGCTAAAGAAACATTCCTTGACACAGGAATGATTGAATTCCAATGGGTTCTAGAACTACTAGAGCTAGATCAAGCAACGAGAATGGAAGACTTGATGAGATTCTTGATCTTTTGAATCAGCAAAATGCTAGGATGGATGGAATTGAAAAAGGAGTTTGAAAAGTTGGCTAGGTTTGAAATGAACATCTTTGATAGGAAGAGAAACCTAGATATGAAATTCCTAGAGCTAAGGAACAACCTGATCATCGAGCTAGGATTGAAGGGGAGCTAGCCAAAGACTTGAAAAGGATAGCCCTAGCTAAGTTTGATGGTAAGACCATTGGTGATGGTACTGAAGCTTGGTTAATTGAGATGGAGAAGTATTTTGAACTTCGTAACATGTCGAATGAAACTAAAGCAGTATGGGTTTCTCATCAGCTTACTGGAGAAGCTGTGACATGGTGGGACAATGAGAAACCTGAGAAAACATTACAGCCTGGTAAAATTACTTGGCAACTATTTCTACAATCATTTAGGAAGAGGTGCCTTCCTTAGTTATTCTTCAATAGGAAGATGACAGAGTTTGAAAATCTGACACAGGGTGGTATGATAGTGTTACTCAATACTGGGAGAAGTTCACCAATCTCTTAAAGTAGGTTTTGTAGTACTAGATGGATGAATGATTCCACATTCAAAATTTTATCTTGGGTTTGAGGACTCACATTGGAGCAGAAGTAGATATTCATAATCCATTGATTATGAATGAATTCTTTGAGAAAGAAACTAAACAGGAACAAAAGTTGGAACAATTGGCAAATTTTTGAAAGAATGTGAATACCAAATCCGGTTTTGGGAATAGGAATTTTCAAAACAATGATCATCAAAAGGGCAACCAATAGATAAGGAATTTGAAAAGAGGACCTAATACTCAGGAGAAAGGAGGAGTGAACTAGGGTGGAAATAAGAAAGTGAATAATAAAACCAACTTCACTAATCCCAATACCAAGCATAACTTTGATAGTAATAGATTAGGTGGACACCCAGGACCTAGAGATGGATGTTACAATTGTGGGGGAAATCATTATGCTTCAAATTGTCCACATCATTTCGTAGCTCATAGAGGAGGAAATCAGCAAGGAGCTTCACAACATCAGATTGATAATATGATGAAACAATAAGGATCCGGTCAACTATTGACAGGGGGGGTGAATCATTAGATAGAAAACAAACTAAATTTTCACCAAGCTTAATCCCAGCTCAGAAACAACTTGCTAAACTAATTGGTTTAGTCACTATATCAAAAACTACAACTGCAAAGTCAAACTTTACCGGTTGACCATAACATCAATGATACAATGCAATAGATCTGAAACACACATACCATTTAACCAAAATATTAAACCACTTTACTAACATCAGTAATAGCTCAGTTCAGATCACTTTCAGTCATCTAAACATATCTAAGTGGCTTTAACAATTAATCAAATAAACCATATCAAAACACATCCACAAAATCATTCACCACTTGACACAATGATTTTTCATGTCGAAACCCAAATGGGAAAAACCATAGTGGGGATGAATACCCACAAGTATTTTGAACTCTTATGAAGTTTGCCCTGTTAGGAGCCAAGCCTTGTTAGAAGCTTATACAATAATGTCCTATTAAGAACAGATCCGATTAGGGACCACCTGATTAAGGGATTGACTACAATACCTTGTTAGGAGTAACCTTGAAAGAGGATTTCAAATCCAAGCTAATGGATCACCTGGTTAGAGGATTTAAACAAAACCAAGCCTATTAAAGCTTACTTGGTTAAGGGATTTAACTGTTGTAATGGTTAGAGAACAACAGGGTCTTTTCTAATCTAGTAATAGCTCTGCTTTGCTTAATAGGATCCTTTTCTACTCCTATCTGCCTTCACAACATTCTACAGACACTCCTTCTAGTTCGGCAACAATCACACTACCACACTTAACCAAATTGCCAAAACAATTACAAATAACTTATTGACCTTAAATAAAAATACAATAGGTCGATAACACATCACAAAACCTATAAATCTCATAGAGATTGCAAACATATCAGTTCAATCATAACTATTGGATTACATAGTAATCAGCTACATATTGTTCTAGACAACTTCAACCACCCCTCGATCACCGCACATTTGATCATGTAGCTCATCATGTGTTATTCACTTCATGTTATGCATTTTCTCATTCCCAAGATAAATGATTATCTTCACATTCCAAAACCACTTTGAAACTCATCATGTGCATCATGCTTACGTGGCATCTTCATCTCTGATCATGATTTGATCATAGATCAACACAACTGATTCATCAAGCTCCATCAGTTAGGGTTCAACATATCAACTGGTTAGGGTTACCGGTTGATCACTCTACTTCAAATACCAATACTGGTATCCTTCACTTCTTTACTACCGGTTGCATTGTTGCATCATTACCAGTTGCAATAAAACTCCATTACCGGTTACTATTGACATCAATGACAACACTCTACTTCATCAATGCAATATTCATACAATGCCAACAATCTCCCCCTTTGGCATTGATGGAAATACAAATATCAATACCCTTTGACTTTGATAATTGAGAGTAATGCACATACACATGTATAGGAATCCTAGTTTACATTTTTCCATGTACTCTCCTTCAACTATATCTCCATATCCTCATCTTGTAACTGGCTATCAATCACATATACAGTTCTTCTCCCCCTTTGACAACAATGTCAAAGTGAAGGTTAACCATTCCATGCTTCACCAATCTGCAACTAGCTTCTCTCCTTGTGGAGTAGCTCCACTCTACACAAATCCTGCTTCAATATTTTCAATAAGCTTCGGGATTGATGTCTTCCACATATTCTTAATTGACCTAATGTAGGGTTACAACCCCTAACTTACCTCTAAGATACTCAAAAGTAGCCTTAGGTAGAGGTTTAGTAAAGATATCCGCTAGCTTTTCCTTAGTAGATACATGCTCCAGTGACACATCTTTACTTTGCACTTTCTCTCTCAAGAAATGATACTTCAGCTCAATATGCTTTGTCCTAGTATACAACACCAAGTTCTTAGAAATATTTATTGCATTAGTGTTATCACAAAAAATCCTTACCAGTTTTGAAATCTTCAACTTGAAACCTTCCAAAATGTGTTTCATCTAGATTGATTGCATATAATTCATATACGCTGCAATATATTCAGCTTTTGCAATTGATTGTGAGATACAATTTTGTTTCTTGTTGCTCCAAGACACTAGTCTTCCTCCAAGAAAGAATGCTCCTCTGGTTGTACTCTTCCTATCATCAACATTGTCTACCCAGTCAGCATTTGTATAGACTTTTAAATCAAAGTCTCCTACATATGTATACCATAATCCATAATCAATTGTGCCTTTTAGATACCTAAAAATTCTTTTGGTTGCTACCATGTGTGTCTCCTTTGGGCTTTTCTAAAATATGGAAGCCAATCCTACTGCATGAACAATGTTCGGTCTATAGTGGACAACATAATGTAGTTTACCTATCATTGACCTATACTCCTTTTCATCCACTAATGCAGAATCATCCTCCTTAAATAGTTTACAGCCTGTAACCATCAGTGTTCCAACTAGTTTATAATCTCCCATTCCAAAAGTCTTCAACACTTCTTTCACATACTTGGACTATGTGATGAAAATACCTTCCTTAATCTGTTGGATTTGTAGACCTATGAAATTTTTTATTTCACCTACCAGTGGCATCTCAAATTCATTCTTCATTTTACTGGCAAAGTCATGACACACATCATCATTTCCTCCAGAAATGATATCATCCACAAATACCTCACTTACCAGTATCTTGTCTCCTTCTAACTTGAGATATATGTTACTATCATCATTGGTTCTCTAAAAACCTATCTTCATCAAGTGAGAGTGCAATCCTTCATACCATTCTCTAGGTTCTTGCTTCATTCCATATAATGCCTTATGTAATTTGCACACCATGTCCTTTTCTACAATTAAAGCATAACCATCCATCTTTTCAATGTAGACTTCCTCTTCTAGTATTCCATTTAGGATTACTAACTTCACATCCATCTAATATAATTCGAATCCTTTGTATGCTACAAATGCAAGTAGAGTCCTTACTTCTTCCAATCTTGCAACTGGTGCAAATGTCTCACCATAGTCTTCACCTTCTTCTTGTGCATATCCTTTGCATACCAGTCTGACTTTATTTCTAACCACTACTCCATCTTCATTCAATTTATTCTTGAATACCCATTTTGTACCTATTACATTCTTGTTCTCTGGTCTGGGTACCAATGACCAAGTATTGTTCTTCTCTATCTAGTCAATTTCTTCCATTTCCTTGATCTAGTCTTTATCTACAAATGCTTCTTTTGAAGTTCTAGGCTCAATGGTGGAAATCATACAAGAATTCTATCTAAGTCTTGTTCTTATTTCCACACCTGCATTCATGTCTCCAATAATCTGATCAGGGCTATGATTGAGTCTAACATACCTTGGAATAACATGATCTTGATTTCCAAGTTCTTCTTCTTCCACTAGACCTCCCTATTCTGGTTGAACTAGGGCTTCTCTGTTCTGTTCACCAACTTCTAGCTTCACTGGTTTCGGTTATAAAAATAGTGTGTAAGGTTCTTCTTCTCTCTTCTCCTTACTGGTTTCTCCTAACTTCTCAGGAAACTCATCAACTTAGACATTAACACTTTCAATGATCTTCTTGGTTCGGTTGTTGTAACACTTGTAAGCTTTGCTCTTGGTGGAGTAACCAAGAAATATGCCTTCATCACTCTTGGCATCAAACTTACCAACATAGTCACCTCTCTTGATAAAACATCTGCTACCAAAAATCTTAAAGTAACTAACATTTGGTGATCTACCATACCAGTACTCATAGGGAGTTTTATCCTTACCTCTTTTAACCAGTATTTGGTTCATAGTGTAAATGGTTGTGCTGATGGCTTCTCTCCAGAATGTCTTCGCTACACCTCCTTGTATTATCATAGTTCTAGCAACTTCAACAACAGACCAGTTGTTCCTTTCTGTAATACCATTCTGTTGTGGTGTCCTAGATACAAAAAGTTGCCTCTTAATTCCATTGTCTTCATAGTAACTAGTGAATTCCTCTTCAGTAAATTCACCACCTTGATCAGTTCTTAAGCACTTTATCTTTTTTCCACTTTCATTCTCAACTAAGGCTCTAAATGCCTTAAAATTGCTAAAAGCTTTTGTCTTTTCTTTCAAGAATGTGACCCACATCATCCTTGAGAAATCATTAGTAAAAATCATGAAATACTGATCACCTTGAAGACTCATAGTCCTCATTGGTCCACATAGGTTGGTATGAACTAAATCTAGCAAATGTTCTGCTGAGAAAGATTTGCTCTTGAAATTTGAAGATGTCATCTTTCCTAACTAACATTGCTTGCACAAAGCATTCACCGGTTTGTCCAACAGTGGTAAACCTCTTACTGATTTGGACTTACTGACTTTTACAATGTTATCAGAATTTACATGACAAATCTCTGATGCCAAAGCCAACTATCTTCTAATTTTGCAATTAAGCAATTGTTGACTTTAGAACTTAAATGAAACAAGTTACCTTTGGTCTATTTGCTGAGTGCAATCAGTTCACCTTTACTTCCATAAATCTTGTAGACACCATTCTTGAATTCCAGTGGGTAACCTTTGTCATTGAGTTGAGCAACACTCAAATGATTGTGTTTCAGTCCTTCAACCTAGTAGGCATCATCTACACTACTTTTTCCATTGAAAGAGATGGATCCTTTCCCTTTCACCATGCAGGGTGAGTCATTCTCAAATATTACAACACTTCCATTAAACTCTCTCAAAGTAAGAAACTTAATCCGGTCACTGGTCATGTGGTGTGAACAACCACTATCTATAATCCAATCATCAGAACTATCCATGTGAGATACTAATGCCTTCTGATCTGATGTCTCTTATTTCATAGAAACAAAGATAATGTCCTCATTTGCATCTTCTTCATATTACTCATCTATAATTCCTCCAACCACTACAATGAGACAATCTCTTTTACCTTTGCCTTTATACTACTCACATTTTCCCTCATTATCTTCATTAGGATAGTTAGCAGCAATATGTCTAGTTTGGTTACATGCAAAATACTTCAAAGGTAATTTACCTCTGTACTTACTGGTACCTTTGGGTAACTACTTGGCCAACAATGCTTCAAGATCAATTAGACTATCTTCATCATCAACCTGTCTATTGGATCTGGACTCATGAATGTAGGTCACTTCTTTACTTTTCCTTACCGGTGGGGTTGAAACTGAGGCTCTAAATGTAAATTCTGATCTCTGAACACTTCCATCAAAATAATTTGATTCAAATGCAGTTAATTTATGAATGATGGAATCAAGAGTTACCTTTGATTTATCAATAGACTTGAGTTCGTGAATGGTTGCAACTCAGATAACATAGACTAGTAGAAGGGTTCTCAATACATTTCTAACCAATGTGGTATCCTCCACTATACCACCAACACTTTTGATCTCTTTGATTATCTTCTTGATCCTCTGACCATACTGTTGAATGTTTCCTCCTTCAGCCATCTGCATATAATCAAATTTACCTCTCAGACTCTCTTCTTTCGCAATCTTAACATACTCATCACTGCTATAAATATCTTCTAGTTTCTTCCATTCTTCATATGCAGTCTCCAATCCATGAACATCAACATACTCTGAATCAGACAAGGAACTAATAATGGCCTCCAATGCTTGATTATTCTCTTGTTGCTCCTTTTGATCATCTAACAAAATCCCACTAGGCAAGTTATATTTAGTAACAACATGTCTCCAATATTGACTTCCTAAGCTCTTGATATAGATCTTCATCCCATCACTCCAGATTCTATAGTTTTCCCTATTGAATTTTGGACCTTTTTTCTTTATCATGTTCTCCTAGATCTTTTCCTCAAGATATTAGGCTTAAACACAAGAGGACCTGAAAAGCTCTGATACCAATTGATAATATGATGAAATAATAAGGATCCAGTCAACTACTGAGAGGGGGGGTGAATCATTAGATAGAAAACAAACTAAAGTTTCACCAAACTTAATCCCAACTCAGAAACAACTTGCTAAACTAACTGGTTTAGTCATTGTATTAGAAACTACAACTGCACTATCAAACTTTACTGGTTGACCAAAACATCAATGATACAATGCAACAGATCTGAAACTCACATACCATTTAACCAAAATATTAAACCACTTTACTAACATCAGTAATAGCTCATTTTAGATCACTTTCGGTCATCTAAATATATCTAAGTGCCTTTACTAGTTAATCATATCAACTATATCAAAACACATCCACAAAATCATTCACCACTTGACACAATGATTTTTCACGTGGAAACCTAGATGGGAAAAACCATGATGGGGATGAATACCCACAAGTATTTTGAACTCTTTTGAATTTTGCCTTGTTAGGAGCCAAGCCTTGTTAGAAGCTTCTACAATAATGTCCTATTAAGAACAGATCCGATTGGGGACCACTCGATTAAAGGATTGACTACAATACCCTGTTAAAGGAAATACCCTATTAGGAGTAACCTCGGTAGAGGATTTAAAATCCAAGCTAATGGATTACCTGGTTAGAGGATTTAAACAACACCAAGCCTATTAAAGCTTACCTGATTAAGGGATTGAACTATTTTAATGGTTAGAGAACAACATGGTTGTTGTTGATCTAGTAATAGCATTGCTCTACTTAATTAGATCTTTTTCTGCTCCTATCTGCCTTCACAACATTGTGTAGAAACTCCTTCTAGTTCAACAACAATCACACTACCACACTTAACCAAATTGCCAACACAATTACATACAACTCATCAACCTTAAATACAAATACAATAGGTCAGTAACACATCACAAAACCTACAAATCTCATAGAGATTACAAACAAATCAGTTCAATCATAACCATTCGATTACATAGAAATCAACTACACATTATTCTAGACAACTTCAACCGCTCATGGATCACCACACATTGGATCCTATAGCTCATCATGCATTATTCATTTCATTCTATGCATTTTCTCATTCCCAAGATAAACGGTTATCTTCATGCACCAAAACCACTTTGAAACACATCGCGTGCATCATCCTTACATGGCATCTTCATTTCTGATCGTCATTCGATCATAGATCAACACAAACGATTCACCAAGATCCATCGGTTAGGGTTACTGGTTGATCACTCTACTTCAGATACCAATACCGGTATCCTTCACTTCTTTACCACTGGTTGCATTGCTGCATCATTACTGGTTGCAATACAACTCCATTACTGGTTACTATTGACATCAATGACAACACTATACTTCATCAATGCAATCTTTATGCAATGCCAACACAGATTCATGTAGTAGTTGACAACCACTAGGTTGACTTTCAAGCTATACCTATCCAGATGACAGGTAAGCTTTTTGGTCAATCAATTTCTATTTTGATAGATACAAGAGCTACTGAATGCTTTATTGATCCTAAAGTAGTTTCTAGATTATCTATTAGACCTGGTTATATGTCACATGCATGGATGGTTCAATATGGAAATCGAGTAGAGAAGAGGGTAGATTCATGCCTATTTTGCAGTGATCTAGAGTTTCCTAATTTTTAAACTTAGGTTAATCTATATGTAGTACCACTGGGATCATATGATGTTATCTTAGGTATCCATTGGTTAACTGGGCACAAAGTTGTAGTAAATTGTGACAATAATATTGTTAGCTACATAGATGATTCTGGAAATCTAGTTGAAATTCATGGGTCTAAAAGGCCTGCTGAATTGAGACACATGTAAACTATGCAAATAAAGAAAGCCCAAAGGAAGGGATGTTCCATTTTTACTATCATTGTAAGTGACTTGGATAATGTCAATAAAATCCCTAAGGATTATCCAATTCTCCGAGAGTTCTTGGATGTTTTTCTAGAAGATCTTACTAAGTTACCCCCAAAAAGGGAATTTGACTTCTCTATAGAACTCTTACCTAGAACCGAGCCACAATCCAAAGCTCCTTACAAAATGACAACCACATAATTGTATGAGCTAAGGATCAATTACATGAGTTGCTTAGGCAAGGTTTTGTAAGACCTAGTGTATCCCCGTGGGGTGCACCACTAATCTTCATGAAGAAGAACATTGGTACCTTGAGCATATGTATCAACTACAGGATGCTAAAAAAGGTAACCATTAAGAATAGATATCCTTTTCCAAGGATAGATGAACTTTTTGATCAAATGAAGGGTGCTACAGTATTCTCTAAGATTGATCTTCAATCAGGTTATCACCAACTGAGGATTAAGAATGAGGATATTCCTAAGATAGTATTTTGAACTTGGTATGGACACTATGAGTTCATGATCATACCTTTGGGTGTAAGCAATGCCTCAAAAAAATTCATGAACCTTATGAACAACATTTTTAGAGATTACCTGTTTGATTTTGTGCTTATGTTCATTGATGACATATTGATCTATTCCAAGAATGAAGAGGAACACAAGAAGCACTTAAGGATAGTTTTACAATGGTTAAGGGATCGAAAGATTTTTGGTAAGTTTTCCAAGTGTGCTTTCTTTTAGGAAAATGTGCACAACTTAGGACATGTTATAACTGCTGAAGGAATTTCAGTTCATCATCCAAAGATAGAGGCAATTGTAGATTGGCCAACACCTCAGAGTGTTATAGTGATCAGAAGTTTTATGGGTCTTGTAGGAAACTATAGGAAGTATGTGGAAAGTTTTTCTAGGGTAGCAACACCTATTAATTCTCTTCAAAAGAATGTAAAGAAATTTGAATGGACTGAGAAGTGCGAAGAGGAATTTCAGCTCTTGAAGCAAAAGTTGACAACAACACCAGTCTTGACTATACCAGGTCCTAATGGACACTTTGTAATTATTACACATGCCTCAAGTGAAGGTGTAGGATTAGTGTTGATGCAAGAAGGAAAAGTGATTGCTTTTGAGTCTACAAAACTAAAGCATTATGAATTGAAGTATGCACCACATGATTTAGAGCTTTTAGCTATAGTTCATGCATTACTAATGTGGAGGCATTACCTCTAGGGAAGCCATTTGATTTAAAGATAGACCACTTAGGCCTGAAATGTATTTTTACATAGCGTAACCTTAATGCAAGACAGAGAAGGTGGCTTCAATTCCTAACTGAGTATGATTATGATATTGAATATATCAAAGGAAAGGAAATTATGGTAGCAGATACTCTCAGTAGAAGAAGACATCTATCTACTATGTTTACTACGAGTTCAAACTTGAAGCAGTAGGTATTGCAGAATCTTTCTGAAGATGAGCATTACCTAAGGGTTAATGAGGTGGAACCTGATGGTATATGAGGTGGAACCTTATGGTATTTTGAGATTCCAAATAAGGATGTATATTCCTAAAGGTGGAGAATTAAGAAAGTTGATATTGCATGAGGTGCACAATACACCCTATTTAGGACATCTTGAGGTGACAAAGATGGTAGCTGAATTGAGAACTTTGTATTTTTGCCCTAACCTCAAGAAAGAGGTGATTGATTATGTGACATAGTGATGCAGCCATAACTGGTGAAAACCTTCAGAAGAGTTAATTGTCTTATGCAATGAGAGAGACATAATGAAAACAACAAGGAAACATAATAGATTCATATAAACATATCATATTCAAGCAATAGATCTTTCGGCAATCATCTCGTAATCATCAGATTATCATCAAAGAAAATCTAGTAGTTAATTGATTACATGTAGGTTTCAAGCCAGATACAATCTAACCGAGGCTCTAAGAATCAACCAGATCAAAACATACAAATCTCCATCCTTATTCTCAGTTCTACTTCTTTTACCTCTCCAAATGATTACATAACATCATATTTATACCCACCGGAACATATATGGGCCGACCTCAAAAGATTACATTCAACAATGCAGGAAAATGAAACGTTTAATTATGTCGGCCATAAGATTTAAGCAATATTTCTAGAAAATAACAACCAAGTGATGTGGTTCAGTAGGAAGGTCAGCCACACACCAAGGAACATCGGACAAGACCCAAGATGGATCCACACACCAAGAATCATGTCGGTAATGAAGGAAATACAGCCAGTAAGCACAAGAACTATCCCGGGAACGTAGAAATAGCCAATTGGAAATGATAACTGATCGGAGAAGAACCCAAATGAACAAGAAATATGGAATCAACCGCATGAAACTACTAGGAAACTGCAAACAAGATCTATCACAAAGAACAAGCAACTACCGGTACATACCAGTAAGAATACTGAAACTACACAAAGAACTTAAACAAGAAAGGAAATTTTTCTGGTTGATACAAGATTTCTCATCGACCGAGGATGCTCCTCCATCAAACAACCCAAGTAGAAAAATATGTTCCATGAGAGGCAACTCGTGAACATCTAAAAGGCTTCAGAATGAAGATCCCATGCTCATTTCTAATCCAAACATCTTATTTATCTACCAATCTCTGCTCTATCTCTTTCGATGCTTCAACCGACTTCTCTAACTTATGACTCTCTGTGTTTCTCTTGCTTTGCTTTAGATTTGCACATTGCCCTTGTTTTTGCAATTCTGAGTTCGTTCTACCACAAGACCTTATCTAGTTTGTTACCATCAACTCCCTGTCATCCAGTTCCATCTATCCATCAAACTCGTTTGACAGATCCTTCTGCCAGCTCATGTCACCCTCTGGTATAATCTTTGTATCTAGTCCTTTCAAACCTTCTAGTATAACCTCTACCATCAGTTCCTTCAAACCTTCCGATATAACTTCTGCCACCGATTTCCTGCAACTTCTCTCAAGAGTCAGATTCTTCACCTCTTTCTCCTTCGAAGAAATCAATGTGAAAATTTTCCCATCCTTTTCAATAGTAACTGGGTTTCTTCTACAGTCACAAATAGCCCCTCTATCATACTGCCAAGATTTTCCCAATAAGACATGACAAACATTCATAGACATAATATCACAAAAACTTCATCTTTGAATGTTCCAATATTGAAAATTACCCAACACTGCTCATTTATCTATATCTTCTGATCATCTTGTAACCAACTTACCTCATAAGGAAAAGGATGCTCAATCTTCTTAAACCCAAGCTTCTCAACCATCTCCTTTGATACGAAATTATTAGTACTTCCACTATCTACAATGGCCTTGCAACACTTACCATCTAATTTGCATACCATCTGTAAAAGACTCCTCCTCTGAGTAGATTCAATATCCTTTCTTCTAAACATAAGGGATTCTCCTTGCTTCAGAGTGCACATTCAGATCCTATACCATCTAGTTCTTCACTTGCCACACAACTTCTTGACATTCCTTGCTTACATTCATAGGATCTATGTCTGATTTCTCCACACTTGAAACACTTGCCAAGAAATTCTCTATTGGTACTGCTGCTACCTTTCCTTGATGTCTTTTGTTCTGGTTCTTTACTCCACTTAGGTTTTGACTCCTCTTCTTCAACCAATTTCTTTATACTATCATTCATCTTGAATTTCTCCTTTCCCTTATTTAGTTGTCTTCTTCTCATCTTCTCCTCAACCTTCAAAGCATACTGGTAAGCTTCTTCAACTGTTGAAATATTCAACATACTCATCTCATCTTGAATGTTAAAAGAAATCCCATTGATGTACCTCACCACCTTTTCTCTATCCATCTCTCTATGTCTAGATCTGATTACCACCTTGTAGAATTCCTCATTATATTCCTTCATAGTCATGTTTCTCTATTTTAGGTTCTGCAACTTCTTGAACAACTCCAATTCATAGTCTCCCAGTATGAACTTGGCCTTAAACCTTGCAACCATTTGTCTCCACTGGGTGATCTTCAATTCACCATTCTCCACTCTATCTTTCTGTAACTCTTTCCACCACAAGGCAGCATGCCCTTTCAACTTGGTATGTGCCATCCAAACTCTTTGTAGGTCCTTGACATCCTCAAACTCAAAGTAGTCCTCCAACTCTCTGATCCAATCGATCAGATCCTCTGGGTTTAGCGTTTCAAAAAAGTTAGAAACCTCAACTTTATGCATTTTACTTGCTTGCGCCACTGCTCTTAGGAATATTTTCTCTCTCTCATCTTTTGATCCTTCAACTTCCTCAATCTCTTCACCAAATTCCTCATACTCATCCTTAGAGTCAGGGTTTCTTCACAAACTAGCCAAATCATTTTGGATTTCATTCCTCACTTCATTCTTGAAGTCTTCCATCATCTTTTCTACCCTTTGGGGGTTTGTTCTCCTGGGTGGCATCTTTCCTTCCACTCCAGTGAACTGCCTCAAATCAATGATCTAACTACCATTTTCAATTGCCTCTCCTCGACACTACCTCCAATCGGTGATCTGTCCACCTCAAGGAATGCCTCCATGCTCATAAATGGTTCTTCCACCAGTCGGTCCATAACTAGTAAAAACCCTTAGAAGAGCCAACCCGCTTATGCAAGGAGAGATACACAATGCAAACAACAAGAAAACATAACAAATTCATATAAACAGGTCATATTCAATCCATAGAACTTTCAGCAATCATCCGATAATCATCAGATTATCATCAAAGAACATCCATTAGTTAACCCTTTACATGCAGGTTTCAAGCTAGATACAATCCAACCGAGACACTAAGAATTAGCTGGATCACAACATATGAATCTTTATCCTCATTCTTAGTTCTACTTCCTCTGCCTCTCCAAATGATTACATAATATCATATTTATACCCACTGAAACGTATCCGGGTCGGCCTCAAAATATTATATTCAACGATGTAGGAAAATGAAACGTGTAATTAGGTCGGCCCTAAGATTTAAGAAATATTTCTGAAAAATAACAACCAAGTGATCTAGTTTAGCAAGAAGTTTGGCCACACACCAAGGAACATCAAGCAAGACCCATGTTGGATCCACACACCAAGAATCATGCTGGTAATGAAGGAAAACTAACCGGTAAGGACAAGAACTATCCCAAGAATCCAGAAATAGGCAACCAGAAGTGATAACAGACCAGAGAAAAACCCAAATGAACTAGAAATCTGGAATCAACCA
The DNA here is from genome assembly GCF_030272615.1 of Cryptomeria japonica. Classification (NCBI taxonomy): domain Eukaryota; kingdom Viridiplantae; phylum Streptophyta; class Pinopsida; order Cupressales; family Cupressaceae; genus Cryptomeria; species Cryptomeria japonica. Next base: position 607,500,531 of record NC_081414.1, on the reverse strand, counting down.
CATGAAAATGCCAAGAAATTGCAAACAAGATCTACCATGAAGAACAAGCAACTATCGGTACATACTGGTAAGAATACTGAAACCGCACAAAGAACTTAAACAAGAAAGGAAATGTTTTTGGTTGATGCATGATTGCTCATCGACTGGGGATGCTCCTACATCACATAGTGTTTGGAATGTCAGAAAGTGAAAGATGAGCATGTTCATCTAGCAGGACTTTTGTACCAACATCATATACCTAAGCATATATGGCAAGTAATCAATATGGATTTTATCTAAGGATTACCTTTGAGTAAGAAGAAACATGATACCATCTTGGTAGTTATTGATAATTTGACCAAAGTTGCACATTTTGTACCTCAAAATCTCAAGGACGGATCATTGACTCATGTGAAGAAATTTGTGCAAGAGATATTTCGATTGCATGGTGTACCTAAAACCATCATTTCAGATAGGGATACCAGGATGACATTTAGATTTTGGACAACATTGAATGCATCTTTGGGAACCAGACTGAACTTTAGTTTGGCATAGCATCCTCAGACTGATGGCCAAATGGAAAGGGTTAATCATATAGTGGAGGATATTCTTTGGATGTATTGCATGGATCAACAATACAAGTGGTAGGAATATTTGCCTTTGGTTGATTTTGCATATAACAACTCCTTTCATACATCTTTAGGGATGGCACCTTTTGAGGCACTTTATGGATGCAAGTGTCACACACCCATTACTTGGAATAAAATGGAAGATAGGATTATTATTAGTTTTGATTTTATCAAAGAAATGGATGAGAAAATGAAGTTGATTAGGACAACATTGAATGAGGCAGCCGATAGAAATAAAAGCTATGCTAATAGAAACGGGAATTTCAAATAGTTTGTTGTAGAAGATAAAGTCTTTTTTGAGGGTCAAGCCTCATAAGAGCTCTATCTCATTTAAAAAATCATCAAAGTTGGCACCAAGATATGTGGGACCCTTTGAAGTGATAGAATTTATTAATCCAGTCGCATATAGATTAGGTTTACCACCTGCTCTAGTTTGAATCCATAATGTCTTCCATGTTTCTTTGTTGACGCCTTTTCATCCTGAAGCATCTCATATTCTTGATTGGTAGGATTTACAGGTACAGGATCCAGGGGTGGTGCTAGTGGAGCCCATTTAAATCCTTGATCAACATAGTTGGAAGCTACTTAGAAGAGATTTCACTTAGCATAAGGTCCAGTGGGACCAATATTCTGAGGATAGTGCTACATGGGAGGATGCTGAGACAATTGACAGTCATTTTCCTCATTTGCTTTCTTACAGTAGTATTTGCTTATTGCATGAGATACCTTGATACTCTGATTTAATTCACATGTTGTGAACTTGGATAGTATGGATGCTACTATTATTGTTTATGTTTTGATTTGAGAGTATGATGTGGTTGTTATTTCATGATGCTTGAGATACTATTTTATTTGATGTTTAATAAGAGATTGGGACGATGTCTCTTCCAATTGGGGAAGGATGTCACGAATCATATTATTTATAATTATTTGATTAGGATAATAATGCTTATTTTTCATTTATGAAATGAAATGGAAATGGAATTTTAAGTAAAATTAGATGATAATGAAATGGAAATTTAAATGCAATTGAATGATCAATATTATTTTTATTATGAAATTAGGGATCATCATTGCTAATGAGGAATTGAGTGCAAGTGAATGTAGGAATAGGTGAACATGGATGAAGGCAAAAACATGGTACAAATAGAGTTGCTAGAATAGATGGAATCTCACACACCACTTTAGAATGCATATATGCATCTTGAAAAGATTGGAGATTTATATAACTTTAATTGGGTGTTTGTTCAAATTAGAATGATGAATTTCATATGACTAATATTAAATGATATTTTTTTATTTTAAAAGTAAGATTTATTCTGACTTTGTTAAAAGAAGATTAATTATAGATATTGATCATAGAGATGTACATTCTTGGTGTACATCTATCTGTAAATGGATGAAATATCGTATTTATGTGTTTATTTTTCATATTTTGATAGTAGTATATATATAAGTGTATGAGTTTGAATATATCGATTCGATCATATATATATATATATATAATTAAAATTATCAAGACATTGAATTACTTTAATTCATGAATTTTGCACACACACACACACAGATATATATATATATATATATATATATATATATATATATATATATATATATATATATATATATATATATATATAGTAGCCGGCTTAATAACATTTTAATAATATCAAAGCAATGTATTTAGTGGTTGATTTTCATCACATGTTGATCGGGCTATTTAACTGCTTGGTATTAATTTCCAAGCACATTATTTAAACGAAGTAGGAGTCGATGATATAACCAACTATCCCAAGTAGCATTCTATTTGGAAAAGGAGTGGGGCTAGATTATATCAACAACTACCCAATGTAACCTTAGATGTTGCAGAAGGAATTTGATAATTGTATCAACTTTGCAACAATACAAGCATTGTTTGTTTGTAAAATGGACTAATCCTTGCAGCAAACTCATTGAGTTTGAATGGGAGACAAACTCAGTGTGTAACCATCAAACACATAGTGTTTGAATATATCACGAATTTTGTCCTTCCATTAACCATGCCTATGTGGTGCTTTCAATTTGCCATATGTCATAGTAACTTAGACATGCTATGTAGTTAGCATAGGAAATAGTCAATAACGGTTAAGATGAGCCTGAAACCAGGAGAAAATATAGTTTGAAATCTGCATAAATAAAACTATTGATTTGGTAAAAAAAATAAAAAAATGATATTGGAAATAGAGAGAAAAGAAGAATATTGGAAAAACTTGGAAAGAAGGTAGAGAAAGAACATAGTCAATAGATTTTCAAGAAGAACCAGCATCTATCATCTCATATTTGGCTCTGAAATTCACAGGTAGGCTCTATTTCGGGCATTGTTTTATATTAGAAATCCAAAGAGAAAAGATTGATTTGTTTTGAATAGATTTAAAAGATAACACAAGAAGGAATTAGAGTCGTCATGTTTAGATTTCTAAATATGAAACCATATAGATTTGTTATTAGAATACATTCATATAAAGGTATATGCAATAATAATATATTTTGTTTAAATATGTGTCATTTATAGTGTAAATCTTAGAATTAGATAATCAAAAACATGTATAAAGATAGAGAACTTATGCATTGTGAACTTGGAAATTTCAAAACCTTAAAAAATAAACAAGTTAATGTATGATTATGCTATTTTGATTTTATGAGAAATAGATAAGAGAATGTGTACTCATAACTTCTATTTCTGAATTTTATTTTTGTTTATATGCTAAATATGCATTCATGTGTTACACCTTCTTGCTTTAAATTTTTTTTTCAAAATTCTTTGTAAAAGTTGAAAAACGAAAGATTGTCCTCTTTTATATTATATTATTATCATGCGAGAAATAGGAAGCTAGAGCTGAAAAGTGAAAGATTGTCTTCTTTTATATTCATTTTTTATATGATACAAATAATTGGAAAGCTAGATATGCTTGTGGTTTGGAAATTTTACCTTTAAGGACGGGTGTTGAATGTGGAATTATAGAGAGGATATTTTTCTTTTCCAAACTATATTTTATTGCTATGCATGGTATTATACTCGACCGAGTAAGTTATTGACCTTTGAAATAGATAGATTTATTTACACTCTCTACCATATCCTTGATTGATCTTGCTTGTTTCTTAATGGAGTTAGAAAATTGAAAATGCATGTATCATTATAGACATGCACCAGATTCCATCTTGTTTAGCGAATTCCTTTTGCTAAGTAATTCATGATGGGTCAGGTATTCTAAATTGATTAAGAATTCCGGGGAAGTGTATACTTAAAGGTTAGGTGGAAAAAGCACCTCAATCTTGTTCTCATTTTCATTCTAAGGATTGAATTGAAGATAGCTTTGCATTGAAGATCAATGGATGCATCTCATCCTTTACTTTGTATTATTCTTGTTATTTGAATTTAAGGCATTTGAAAGGCCTAAGTATTGTATGTAAATTTGAATGATTCATGGAAAGAATGAAAAACTATGAACGACTATTTGTATAAATACTATTTATATTTTCTTATTGAATAAAAAATATTTATTTCTTTATAAAAATCTCGTGTTTATTATGATATCATTGGAATGATCATTTAGAGCTAAGGATGGAAAAGTGGAAGTAAATAGACTTATTAAAAGAATTATGAGTTTATTTAAGAATAAAGAGTATTTTGTTTTATTATTGAATTTAGAATGTTTTACATCCATACATTAAGTTCATACACATTTCATCTAATAATATAAAGAGAAATACATTTTATAATGAATATACAGAGTATTCAAGAAAATTCAAAAGTCAACATATTGTTCTAAGTGTTCCAATTACATCCAAATGTTAATAATAATTAAACATGATAAATTTGGGTCATGACATCCTTGCCCCCTAGGAAGTGGCATTCTCCGGGTGTATTATTATACACATCCTAAAACAATAATTTACTTCTCTAATGAAATCATAAAATTGCAATGTGCAACAAATAGACATATTTGCACTAATAACTTGAGTTAAATAGACATTTATGCAAAATGAATCATATTAACCTTAGAGAATCATTGACAAAGAACCAATGTCATATAATACTTCTAAACACATATCTACAACATTCCTACATCCAATAAGATTTCATTTATCAATTCAGATATTTGAATGGTATGTAGAAATACTAATAGACATATGTCTTAAGAGCCTATACTTATTTATAATTTAATGGATTCACAATTGCCAATTGTAGAAGGATATGCACAATCTAGATGGATGGCCTCAAAAAAAATTTATACAAAGATAACTTGTAGGATATAAGGTATTCATGATTTTTTCACACAGTAATCACAAAATGATAGTCTAAGGCTATGATTGCCTACTCACAAGAAACATAGCTCAATACCCTAATCCTAGTAATAAGAGTTAATAATAATACATAAATAGAACAAGTTACAAATCAATCTATGGAATAATTTGAGTTAGAGATCTCACCCATCTAGCTAACTATGTGACCTAGGCATCATTCCCATCTCATCACCATTTAATTATATGACCTAGGCATTACTCTCATCCCATCACATTTAATTATTAATTGTTAATATCATGTCCATATTGAGTTTTCTTTTTAAATATCCCAAAAATATCATCATACAAAACTAGGATGTGAGCCTACTTCATCCAATGTAATTCATGTAGGCAAACATATCTCTATATAACTATTTATGCATTACATATCATTTCACCACATTCATAACATCAATCATGCCAAACTATATCAAGGACTTCTTAAGTTATAAGGCTTATTTTTAATCCTATCATTACTATAATTTTTAGGATCGGTATGCAATCTACTTTCTTGAATAAGATCAACACAAAATATGACAATTTAAGTATCATTACTTGCACCTATGCACTCGCTCATCTTGCAGATGTCTTCACATTTAATTATACAATAAAATATATGTGATGGAAATTCTACCACATCTACATGACATGTGACTTTTTCATTGGTTAGACCCTCTTAGAATATTACATGCACAAAGATTATTGTGATCACAAGGTATGATACACATGATTAGTTGTATTAAATTCTCACACAACAAGTCCATGCAACTAGGCCAGGATACAAGGGCATTAAATACTTTGAATTATATGGAATGATTACCTTTTAGCTAAGATTTCAACATAAAGGTCCTTTATATCATAAATGACAAGCTATATTATAGTGACATTCAGATTCTTATGAGAGCAACATAATGAATGCACTAGGCCACATCACATAGTACCCTGTGAAAAAGGATTTATAAAATGAATTTTATTATGCCTACTAAGTAGAGTAGGAAAAACACAACCATGATTTACAAATGTAGGTTAGACATGAAGATTAAACTTCTAAATATTGTCCCAAGGTAATAAATATTACATGAAACAACTTAGGGACATAAGTTGTCAACCCTATTGTTCTAATATGATGACCCTATGTATACTTTACATATGAATACTTTCATTCATGCATAAAATATTTCATTCTTATAGGAAAATGATGTGAAATACTCATCCAACAAATAAAATGAAATAATAATCTCAACAAGCTAATGCACGAAATCCATTTTTTATTTATTTTGCGTTCTAGTGTAGTATTTATCTAATGTAATTTATAATGCTCAATTAAAAACCATGCATTAGTATTGCTAGTCAAATCAGACATCCAACTCAATCATCTAATCAAGAAGCATAAGAGTGCATACAAGTCCACTCAAAATTTATTATTATCCGTACTAACCAATGTTCAATCATCTAGGAGACCATCTTCCTAGAGGCACTCCTTAGCACAAAATAATCTAAGTAATTATTTATGAACAGTAATCTATCAAGCATTACTAGTTAGACCCACTAGTGTAGACACAGTGAGGAGGAACCTCAATGAGGACAATCTGGACCATGCAACAATAATGAAACAACACACGAGAGAGAGAGATAGTACTAGATAAGGTGTGGATCATAATATTAAATCAATTAGAAATGTTCGCAACATTCGAGCTTACATGTAGCGAAATGCCTTACTACAGAATTGCATCCATATGCATTGATCTAGAATCACTCATTTGATTTAAATGACAATCTAATAATCCTATTGTCCACTACCCTCATCCTAAGATTAGATACAACAATATATAACATCCGAAAAAATCTAGGCTGGCCAAGAAAGATCTCATTCCCCAAGGCAGAAAAATGAAATGTGCAAATAGGTCGACCCCAAAATATGAAATGAAATCCTCCGGAAAAGAATCACCATGAAGCATAGACCATCTGGAAGGTCCACCAAGCATCGAAGATCATCGAACAAGGGATCAATCAGCTCCACATGTCAAGGAATTTCTCTGCAAGACTCAAGAACACCTATTGGCATATTGTTGGATAACTAGTGAATAAAATAATGGAGAGATTATTGGCATATGGAGATAATGATGAGATGAGAAGATGACTAGTAAAGATGGTAAAGTTGATGGAGATTGTTGGCTAGATGATGATGATATAGTTGTAAGTTGTTTGATGACTTTATTTGTCTTGTCATTGATGGAAACCATGCTTGTTGAGTCATCTAAGTCATCTAGGCCTACCGGTACAACCTAACCAATAGAGGAATGTGTTAGACAACAAAACTGCTAAACCGGTTTACAACAAGGTAAGAAGGAACAATGCGATGATCAAGACACCGATATGGATGATTGGAGATGAATTAGATGTTGCAGTTTGGACTATATGTTTATGAAATTGAAATGAGTTTGTGATTGCAACTACATTAGAAAATTTAGTATATTGAGTGAATTATGATTTACTGTCATAAACTCTATATAGAAAAATGTATAACGGTAACAGATCTTTTCACCGGTAATGATTTAAGGTTTGGCGGTGAATCTTATCATGTTCATTACTTAGTGATGACATGTCACAAACTGTGTGTAATGATAAGATGGTGTTTGAGCGTGTACAAGGATTGAATTTCTTGGGAAACAACAAAGTGCTTAGCAAAATGTGACAAGGGTTTGATTGCTTATCAAATCGATGTGTGGTGATGTGCGATGATCATTCAATGGTGGAAATTGTCTTGAAATTTTTTGTAATGAACTGTGATGATCTAGAATGATTTGTGATGATCTGTAAAATTAAAATTAATGTATTTTGAATGTAGTGAGGGTTATGTAATTGACCTAGTTGAAAAGTGTATTTAGGTTGAGTTTGAAAAAAGATTGTGTGTCAGTGATTTGAGAAGAAGACTGATATGTCAAACCAGATTTGAGTGTCTACATGTGTGTAGAAGCATTGAGCTGAAAAGGATCTGTACTAGCAAGCAAGGAAGTGTTGTGATTAGATCATTTGCCTTGTTGTTCCCTATCAGTTACAATAGTTTGAAATCCCTTAGCCGGGTAGATCCTAACAGGTCTTATTTGTAAATCCCTTCACCGAGTGACTCATTAACTTGAGTTTAAAATCCTCTAACAAGGTTATTGTTGGTATTATGATGATGTTTTGATTGTCATTGATGGACACACACTTTATTGATGTATGATTTATGCTCAATAAGTAATTGTTCCAACCGGTATTGTGTATTATTGAATGAATAGTCTTTAGACTATCAATATTTTGTAGAAGATGGTTTACCAGTCACAGATTAACTAAAGATCCTAAGTGGTATGAAGACCCCAAGTGATTCAAGGATCTCAAGCAGTACGAAGGACCCAAGTAGTAGTTAAATTTTGATCAGAACACTATGATCTTCCAGTCTTCATTTTTGACAACCGGTAATCGGTATATTGTATTAACTAGTATATATCTATAATGAGTTACCAAACGGTATTATTGTAATGTGTGATGAGTTATCATCCACCGACACTTTGGCAGTGTGTTTGTGTCATGTTACCAAATGTGTCTAGATGCACTGTACCTAGGAACTTGTAGTCTAATTCTATTGGACCGACATGAAATTAGATTCCTTTATAAGGACATCAAGTCTAGGGTTTGCATGTATGAGAGATAGAATAGAAAAGGTTATGTGTGATCATCGAAGAGAAGATTAGGTCTATGTGAAGTGATAGAGTGTGGAGATATTGAAGACTGAAGTAATGCTGAAATGCATTAACAATGAGTTGTCAAGGAACTATGCTAGCATCTAGATCATTCACTTGTTGATTACTAATATCTTCGACAAGTCTGAAACCCTTAACTGGGTAGGCTCAGCAAAGCCTTTGTAAATCCTCTAACAAGGTGGTTCACAACTGTCGATCTAAAATCCTTTAACAAGGTAGTCTTTAATAAGACTTATATCCTAACAGAGATCTAGATTCCTAATAGGATCTATTCTGGTGAAGAACATTGTATGACCTTAACCAATCTAGTTACTATTATGTGGATAGTTACTTGTGAGTTTCTGCTCACTGTGGTTTTTCCCATTTGGGTTTCCACATCAAATATCTTGTGTTATGGTGATTGTGCTCTTGTGGGTGAATGCTTTATTTTCTATTTGGTTTGCATTTATCCTAATCGGTTTATTAGTGAATCTGTTGCACCGGTTATCTGCTAAATTGTTTAAAAAATTGATTACAGTAAGTTTTGGTATACTAATTCACCCCCCCCTCTGAGTATTCATCAACTGGTATCAGAGACAACCTTTCTATAAGTCAAACCACTTGGAAGGAGATATGGGGGAATACAGTGTGAGGGAACTTACTCATTGTCTCACTCAGACTGAGAGAGCCTATGATGAACTCAAAGTCAACTATAAAGCCTCTTTGGCCAAAAGAAGAGAGCATGCTGAGAAACTAATGGAACTCACTGAAAATAGCTCTTTTGATGAAGTTGACATGGATGACCTAGTTGAAGAAGTTGAAAAACTGAATGAATCTAAAGTCAATCTGAGAAGGGAGTTGGAAGGACTAACTATCAAAATGAGTCAAGAGCTTGAGAACAGAAGGAAAGTTGAAGATCTGGTAAAACACAAATATCATGAGATCTCCAAGCTGAAGCAAGAAATCAGTACCCTTACCGCTCATCTCCAAGAGAGTAAAGTGGAAAAATAAGTAATACAAGGTGAACTAAACATGGCTATTTCTAAGAATGCAACCTTGATGGAATCCAATACTGCTATTTCCAAGGAACTTACTGAGTCAAATGAGATACTTGCTAAATTCAATCAGAGTACTACTAAGCTAGAGAAAAAGATGGAATCAACAAAGCCAATTAAGAATACCACTAGACTTGGTTTCTCTAGATATGAGGAAGGTGAGACCTCTAGAACAAAAGTTGAAGCATCAAAGAAGCAACCAACATCCAAGGATAAAGGTAAGCAAAAATTTAAACTTGTTTGTTTTAATTGTCTCAAAGAAAGACATACTGCCAATGTGTGTAGAAGCAAAGCCTACAATAATTTTCCGTATTTTCAAAACAATATGCCTAGATCCAATAGATTCAATGGAAAATGTTATGCATGCAACAAGTTTGGGCATAGAGAATTTGAATGTAGGTCAGTTTTGCACACCACTGGGAGATATTCTCCAAGGACTCAAGGAGTTATTCTAGAACTTCTTGTGAACCAGAATCCCAACTGGTACAATACCTATGACCATTGATCAGTCGATTATCAAGCCACAACTAGCTAGAAAGAAACTTGTTTGATCTATCATGGTAGCAGTCACACTATTGCAACATGCAGAAGGAAGAATGGAAGTATGAATAATGGACCTTGGAGAACACCAAGAATGGTATGCTATCATTACAACAAACCAAGACACACTGCCAAAACTTGTAGATTGAGAAAGAACCTATCAATTGATATACCGATCACTCTAGAAGAGAAGATTTATGTTGAAATCGTTCAAGTGGAAATGAATAAAACTTGGAAAAAGAAATCAGAAGAAGAGTCACAGGATGAACCTGCTTTTGCACCTAGTGTGGAAGTCTCTGAACCGACAAACTGAGCTTCGAAAAGCTTAGGGGCAACATATCGGTGAAATATTTTGAACCCCCATTTTATATCAGTAAATACCTTTACCAATATATATTACCTATCAATTGGTAGAAGATCTAAAGTGGTAAAAGGCAAAATTAGGGTTTGTGCCCTAGCGGTGATGCATTTATTATGGTAGGTAAGAGTTTGTTTTAAAGGGATTTTTGTCATCATTTTCACTTATCTATTTTTGAAAGAAGAATTTTCAAGAGCAGAGAAACCAGAGCAATATTTTTAGCATTTGGAGAAATCATGTGCAAAATCTTGCAATCATTTTCAAGCAATCAGTGAAGAACACTAAGCTGTGAACAAGCAACCAAAGTGGTGCACTGTGCGCGATATTGGAAAACCTAACTTTCAGATTGTGAAGGTATTTTCCTAAATTCTTTCTTATCATTTGGTTATGGCTTCTGCATCGCATTCTAGTTCTAGTGCACCTGGCGATACACCTGAGTTTCTTCAAAAGAAAATGAGATACAATGCCCTATCTCAAATTCCCATTGTTGTCATTGTCAAGGGAGATGTTTCAGGGTATATAGACTGTAAATTGGAAGACCTAGGATCCCTAGTAATTCACTCCTAGCTAAGTTTGTTCTGTGGAGATGACAAGAAGATCAAACCAGAGTATAGCATCCTCGAGAAGATGAACCTACATAATGCAGTATACTTTCTGGAAGAATTTACAGAAGAACATATTCACATTATCCTCAGTAGAGTGCATGGTGACAAGATGTATCTCAAGCAGACCCATGACATCACACTAGAAGAAATTCATGCCATCATCGAATTCTGTAATGTTGGAGAAGTACCAGTTCTATGGAAGGTCACCAAAACTAAAATGATAGAGCTCACCGGTTCTATGAGTGACCAACGGCCAATGATCGTCAACACCATTTTTGATGATCTGGTAAAATATGCTTGCATGGTGATTGGTTACAAAATATTTTATGCCAGCAGAATGAATTATGTCCCTACTGCTGCAGTGAATGCTGCTTACAGGATGATCAAGGAAAGTACTAAATATGACCTATGTACCTATTTACAAAAGCAATTGTTGGTGAATCTGAAATCCATCAAACAGGATAAATCTCTAAGGTTCAAGTTTGGACAACTTCTGGTCAGCCTATTCTTCTATTTTCAAGGTTATTTCCCTGGAGTAGGTGATGTTCAATGGTCTACTAACCTACTGATTTCCAGACAGATCAAGGAGAGTCTACAAGTAGTAGGAACTGCATATCTTGAGGTTCTAAACAAGTATTTTAATGAATTCAAATGTAAGATGAGCTAGAGAATGCAGATATCTATTGATATAGTGAGGAAGTATGAAGATGACATTTGCTTCACAATAAGGACAAATGACTGCATAATGGAAGCAGTGGAACCTAGAAAGGAAGTGGTTGGCTCTATGGGGTATGAAGTGGTGAATGACATATTGATCGGGTGTGCCTCTACCCTACTTGCCTCACCACTGGATGCAAAGAAGAAAAGAACCGGTACCTACTTGCAAAGGGTCACACTGATTGAGGAACCGAAGTAGAAAAAGGGCAAAGCAGTGCCATCGATATCTGCATCGGTTACATCTGTCAGTCTGAAAGTGACCAAGTGGTCACTAGCCAAAAAGAAACTTGAGATTATTCCTGCAAAAGTGTTCGAGAGGAAGAGGAAATCTAGGAATCACTCACCAGAGGCAGAAGACACTAAACCAAAGATTCAAATAAAGAAGACAAGGCAATCAAGCAAAAAGCCAAAGTCTACCGGTAATGTACCTGCAACCTCTGCATTGGTAAATATAGATATTTCTTCTTATAAGCCAATGACACATTGTCAGAGGACAATAAAGAATATTAGGAGGAAAGTGCTTGATGATTTAAAGGAATATTTTGATGACTTTAATGATAGTGAGAAAGAGGAGGTAGAACAGGAGGTCATTAAATATTTATGTATTAATGATTGGTCACCTTCAGAGATTAAATCTGTTACTCCAAATTCTTTGTATAATTCTTTGGATAATAAATGACACATTGTCATTAAAAGAGAGCAAGAGATTAGGGAGAAAATTTTTGCACAATACTTTCCTGATGCTTCAAATTCTGATTTATTTGAAATTATGGATAAGAACAAAGGCATCTTCTTTATGAGAAGAAGGTGACTCAGGTTACTAGAAGGTAAAACTTCTGAAGTGGAAAAGGATACACACATACATGTTAAAGCTATTGTAGAAATACACCAAGTATCTGAAGCCACTAGGAAGGCTGATCAAGAACTTGACCTATCCTTAGGAAAACCGGATGAGGTATTTGACAGTTAAGGTGAAAGAGTGATAGAACAACCTATTGATGTTGACGTATTAGATAATAAGGGTGTCACTCCTGACAAAGAAAAGCTGAGAAAGAGAAATAGGACAAAGAGAAAGCAGAGAAAGAACAAGAGGAAAAGAAAAAGCAAGAAGAAGATAAGAGAAAAGAAGAAGAGAAGAAAGAAGAAGACAAGAGGAAGGAAGAAGAAAGGAAGAAGGAGGAAGAGAAGAAAAAGAAGGAAGAGGATAAGAAGAAGGAAGAAATGGAGAAGAAACAAGAAGAGGAGAAAAAGAAAGAGTGAGAGAAGAAAAAAGAAGAAAAGATAAGAGTGGAAGAGGAGAAGTAGAGAAGAGAAAACAAGCAGAGATCAAGACCAAAGAAGGAGGGCAGACTCTTAAGGCAACTAGTGATCAAACTAAGCAGGTTGATTCCACTAGTCCTACTGATCTAACTCTTGCATGTCTGACTCAATTAGCAGATGAGTCTGAGCTACTTCGAGGCATCAAACTTGCACAGGAGAGACTACAAGAATTGTGGAATAAGAAAGAACATGATGTCATACAAATTGTAGTTGACACCCTTACTAGTCTAATTCTTGGTACTAACCTCCCCAATATCGACTCCTCTCTATCCAAGCTCAAACTTCTTTGTACTATAGTAGAGGACTAGGTACAATGCTTGGAAGATGTTGCTCAAGCAACTGCAAGAAAGAACCATGAAAAGGCACTCAATATTGCCTTAGTCAAGCAAATGAATGAACTCAAGACACAACTATTGAAGTAGCAGAATGATATCAGTGTTTCTATGGGAGAGGGTAAATTACTTTTGAGTAAAATCTACCAACCCCATCTATTTTGTGAAGATGTGCTCAAACAGAAAGCTAAACTCCAATCGGAGTTACAGGAATATATCAGCAACTTCAAGATACCCTATGATTTATTCACTGCCTATGGAAAAATTGTTCATCATTTTCATCATCAAACTACCAAGATGGTCTTAGAGATCAACAACTGGACTTAAGATTTGCAGGAGCTTCAACAACTCCTATTACCTAAACTGTAGGTTCTTCAGAGATGTTTTCTCAACTTGGAAGCCATCATGGTAGCTCAAGAGCTGAGTACCATCGATGCAATGGAAGAATTGGCATTCCAGATGAAGACTAAAAGTGAGGTTGCTACCTCATTACTTGAGTCATGGACATTGGACATGAAAAATTTTGTGCAGAACTTTAAATCTATTTTTGAGAAATTTCATTCCTTATTGTCATGAACATCTACTCTATTTTATTAGATAAGGAAAAAGGGGTTACTTTGCATTACTTTGTCATTTTTGGCAAAGGCGGATTAGTGTACATTAAAATTTTGGTGAATGTTACCATTTCATACACTTTCATGTTACCATTTTGGGGAGTAGTGTACATTGTAATTTTTGTGAAAAGGGTAGTGTATATGCTTAGGGGGGGTAATTTTGATTGTAGCATCTTTTGTGTTATTGTTGTAAAAACACTTAGATGTCAAAATTTTACTAAGTGTTGCTATCAATGCCAAAGGGGGAGATTGTTGGCATTTTGATGATGTTTTGATTGTCATTGATGAACACACACTTTCTTGATGTATGATTTATGCTCAACTGCTAATTGTTCCAACCGGTATTGTGTATTATTGAATGAATAGTCTTTAGACTATCGGTATTTTGCAGAAGATGGTTTATTGGTCACATATTAATTGAAGATCCCAAGTGGTATGAAGACCCCAAGCGGTTCAAGGATCTCAAGTGGTACAAAGGACCCAAGCAATAGTTAACTTTTGATTGGAACACTACGATTTTCTAGTCTTCATTTTTGACAACCAGTAATTGGTATATTGTATTAACCAATATATGTTTCTGATGAGTTACCAATCGGTATTACTGTAATGTGTGATGGGTTATCATCCACCAACACTTTGGCAGTGTGTTTGTGTTGTGTTACCAAATGTGTCTAGATGCACTGTACTTAGGAACTTGTAGTCTAATTCTATTGGACCGACATGAAATCAAATTCCTTTATAAGGACATCATGTCTAGGGTTTGCATGTATGAGAGATAGAATAGAAAAGGTTATGTGCGATCATCGAAGAGAAGATTAGGTCTATGTGAAGAGATACATCGTGGAGATATTGAATATTGAAGTAATGTTGAAATGCATTAACAATGAGCTATCAAGGATCTAATTAAGCATATTGTGCTAGCATCTATATCATTCACTTATTGATTACTAATATCTTTGACAAGTCTAGAACCCTTAATCGGGTAGGCCCAACAAAACCTTTGTAAATCCTCTAACAAGGTGGTTCACAACTGTAGATATGAAATCCTTTAACAAGGTAGTCTTTAATAGGACTTATTTCCTAACAGAGATCTAGATTCCTAACAGGATCTGTTCCGGTGAAGAACATTGTATGACCTTAACCAGTCTGGTTACTATTCTATAGATAGTTACTTGTGAGTTTCTGCTCACTATGGTTTTTCCTATTTAGTTTTCCATGTCAAATAGCTTGTGTTATGGTGATTGTGCTCTTGTGGTTGAATTCTTTGTTTTCTATTTGGTTTGCATTTATCCTAACCAGTTTATTAGTGAATCTGTTGCACTGGTTATCTGCTAAATTGTTTAAAAGATTGATTACAGTAATATTTGGTATACTAATTCACCCCCCCTCTTAGTATTCATCAAATACTAATAGGGTAGAGCTCCTAAGAGGGATAAGGTGAAATCCCTTAACCCGGTGACTCATAATAGGGTCTTCTCTTAACCGGTCATATTGTAAAGCTCCTAACTAGGCTAGGCCTTTAACCGAGCGCAATCTGAAAGAGTAAAAATATTTTGTGGGTGCTAATTCACACTATGGATTTTCCCATTTGGGTTTCCACGTGAAAAATATCTGTGTTCATGTGGTGATGAATTGTTTATGTGTTGATTTGATATTATTACTTTATTTGCACGTTGATGAACACTTAAGTGAATGGTTTGATAGATTAGTTTGGACTGTTTGAGTAGTTACTAGTACTGGTTTTTGAAATGTTTTAAAAGTATTTCATATTTGTTTAACTACTGATTCACCCCCCTCCTCTTAGTAGTTACTGGATCCTCATAATAACAATTGGTATCAGAGCACTATGTCCTCTTTGTGCAAAAGTTTAACTGCTTGAGGTAAAGATCCGATATGATGAAGGAGGGTCCTAAGTTCACAAAGGATAACTATAGAATCTGGAGTGACAGAATGAAGATCTACATCAAAGTTATGGGGCAATAGTTTTGGGAGCATGTTGTTAATCTGTATTCACCTCCTACTAGTACTCTGACTATAGATTGGCATAAGGAACAACAACAAAATATTCAAGCATTGGAAGCCATTGTAAGTACACTTTCTGATTCTGAATATATTGATGTCCATGGTCTTGAAACAACTTATGAAGTTTGGGAGAAGTTGAAGTTGATTTATGGTGGAGATGAGCATGTGCAAAAAGATAAGGAAGAAAGCTTAAGAGGCAAGTTTGATGACATAAAGATGATGGAAGGTGAGAACATCACCCAATATGGACAAATAATAAAAGTAGTTGAAGGAATCAAAAGTGCTAGTGTAACCATAACAGAAGACACAGTGGTAAGTAAAATGCTAAGAACCTTATTGCATGCTTATGCTATTAGAGTATCTTCTATCCAAGAATTGAGGTCAGTTAGCAAAGATAAAGTTGCAGTTGATTCATTGATAGGAAAACTTACTGCTTTTGAGTTGAATAGCTTTGACAATAGTGTACCTTAAGTAGAATTTACTTTCAAAGCATCAATATCTAATGCACCAATAAGAAAAGGAAAGGATGTCTATAGGACAATTCATCATGGCAGTGGTAATGAAGAAGTGGATGGTGAAGATAACCTGATGGAATTTGAAACTTTATTAGCAAAGAAACTTCCTAGAGGCACCGATATGTACAAAGGTAAGCTTCCTCTTAAATGTTTCTCATGTAACAAAATAAGACATATTGCTACTAATTGTCCTAACATTGATCAAAAAGAAAAGTTTAGAAGGTTTAAGGTAAAGGTAAGAAGCAATACTATGTTGCAGTTGATGAAGGTGTTACCGATGAGAATAGTAGTTAAGGAAGATCTCTTTGACAAGAAAGCTTTAGTGTCTCATATTGACAACAGTGATGAATGGGTCATTGATAGTGGTTGCTCACATCACATGATCAGTGATAAGAATAAATTTATTTCACTTGAAGAATTTGATGGTGGAGTAGCGAGATTCGACAATAATTCACCATGTATGGTAAAAGGTAAAGGTTCTATTTATTTAAATGGAAAAAGTAATGCTGATGATGTATATTGGGTTGAAGGATTGAAGCATAACTTGCTGAGTGTTGGTCAGCTGAATGATAAAGGTTATCATTTTGAGTTTAAGAATGGAGTGTGCAGGATTTTAGGATGCAAAGGAGAACTGATTGCTACTGGTAAACATACAAAAAGGTAAATTATTTCATTTGAACACTAATGTTAACAGTTGTTTGGTTGAAAAAGTTGAGGACAGTTGGTTATGGCATATAAGATTTTGTCATGTGAATTTTGATAATTTGGTTAAGGTCAGCAAATCAAGTATAGTTAGAGGTATGCCATAACTAGTCAAACCAGACAATGTGATTTTTAAAGAGTGTTAGTTGGTTAAGATGACTACTTCCTCTTTCAAGAGAAAATCATTTTCTTCTAAAAATATTTTAGATTTGGTGGACACTGATTGATGTGGTACTATGAGGACTACAAGTTTTTATGGTGATAAATATTTCATGATATTTACTAATGATCATTCAAGAATGATGGTTGCATTTTTGAAGGAAAAGTTTGATGCTTTCAACTAGTTTAAGGCATTTAAAGCCTTATTGGAGAAAGAAACTGGTAAGAACCTAAAGCGCCTAAGATCTGACCAGGGTGGAGAATTCACATTAGTTGAATTTGTGAAATACTGTGATGAGCATGGAATCAAGAGACAACTGTCTGCACCAAGGACACCACAACATAATGGAATTGCAGAAAGGAGGAACTAGACCATAGTTGAAGCAGCTAGAATGTTGATACAAGGAGATGTACCTAAAATGTTTTGGAGAGAAGTAGTTAGCACTGCAGTATACACAATGAACTAGGTATTGGTCAAGAAAGGTAGTGACAAAACTCCCTCTAGATTATGTTATGGTCGTACTCCTAATGTTAGTTATTTCAAAGTTTTTGGTAGCAGGTGTTACATAAAGAGAGATGAGTATACCAGAAAGTTTGATCCTAAGAGTGGTGAAGGAACTTTCCTTGGTTATTCAACTAAGAGAAAAACATTCAAGTGCTTTAACAAAAGAACCAAGAAGATTGTAGAAAGTGTTAATGTGAAAGTTGATGAGTATTCTGATAAATCCGATGATACTGACAAGTTTGATGCAGTTGAGGAACAAAAGCTAGTGATTATTGAACCAGAAGTTCAGAATGATATAGAGAAGAATAGTGTGGAGGATACTTCGCAACCGATAGATGAAGAATATGAAGATAAAGAACAAGAAGAGACTTCTATATCAGAACTGGTTATACCTAGATATGTAAAGTTGAATCACTCAGTAGATCAAATAATTGGAGATAGGAATGCTGGAGTACAAAAAAGAAGAAAGATCAAAGAAAGTGCTTGTCTAATTTCCACAGTTGAATCGAACACAATGAGAGAAGCTCTCAAGGATGATGATTGGATAAAGGCTATGAATGAAGAGATTGATCAAATAGAGAAGAACAACACTTGGTCACTTGTCCGTAGACCAGCTGATAAAAATGTGATTGGTACTAAGTGGGTGTTTAGAAACAAACTGAATGAAGATGGTGAAGTGATTAGGAACAAGGACAGACTAGTTTGCAAAGGATATGCACAAGAAGAAGGTGAGGATTATAGAGAAACCTTTGCACCAGTTGTAGATAGACTTTAAGGTGTTAGGATGCTACTTACATTTGCAGTGTTTAAATGATTCAAAGTTTACCAAATGGATTTGAAGTCTGTATTTTTTAATGGAATTCTAGAAGAAGAGGTTAATATGGAACAACCAGATGGGTTTGCATTGACTGAAGAAAAGGATATGGTGTGCAAACTGCATAAAGATTTATATGGATTAAATCAAGCTCTAAGGGCATGGTTTGAAAGACTCCATTCACACCTGATAAAGATTGGATTTCAAAGAACTAGTGAGGACAACAATATCTACTTGAAGACTGAAGGAGACAAGTTATTAATTGCAAAATTATTTGTTGATGATATTATATTTGGAGGAGATGATGATATGAGTCTAAATTTTGTAGAAGAGATGAAAAAGGAGTTTGAGATGTCTTCGATAGGTGAATTAAAAATTTTCATTGGTTTGCAGGTACAACAAATGAAAGGTGGTATCTTTATCAGTTAGTTCAAGTATGTGAAGGAAGTATTAAAAACCTTTGGAATAGAATATTGTGAATGAGTTGGAACCCCTATGATTATAGGTTGCAGATTATCCAAGGAGAATGATTCAGATCTAGTGAATAAAACTAAGTATAAATCTATGATTGGGAAACTACGCTATGTTGTTCTTAGTAGACCAAACATTCTTCATGCAGTTGGTATAGTGGCAAGATTCTAGAATAATCCTAAAGATAATCATATGGTTGTAGTGAAGAGAATTTTCAGGTAGCTTAAAGGAGCTATTGATTATGGATTATGGTATCCATACAAAGGCAACTTCTCTTTGAAGGTGTTCATAGATGCCGATTGGGTAGGTAATGTAGATGACCAGAAGAGAACAACCAATGGAGCATTATTTCTAGGAGGAAGACTGGTATCTTGAACTAGTAAGAAACAAAGTTGTATTTCTCAGTCTACAAAAGAAGTAGAGTATGTGGCTGCATCCATGAATTGTACACAAGATATATGGATGAGACATATATTGGAAGGATTGAAGGAGACTATGACAGAACCAATGGTCATACATTGTAATAATACAAGTGCAATAAGTATTTCAAAGAACTCAATATTGCATGCTAGAACAAATAATATTGAACTAAAGTATCATTTTATGAGAGAGAGAGTACAGGAAAAGACAGTCAGGATGGAGCATGCGTCAAGTAAGTAGCAGTTAGTAGACATATTCACTAAGCCATTACCTAAGGCTACCTTTGAATATATTAGAGGCAAGATAGGGGTTATACCCCTACCGAAGGTCAACTAAGATGATGTTGAGGCATCAATCCAATGGATTAATTGAAGATTTTTCAATGTGGATTGATGAGAAGTGAGCTAATCCTCAGGGGGAGTAACTGAGATGAAGAATTCAAGAGAAACAAATATGGAGAAAACAAATAGAAATAGAAGATGAATTTGAAACTTAGCACCTTTGGCATTGTTGTCAAAGGGGGAGAAGTAAAGGGAAAAGAACAATGATAGGGGGAGAAGTAAAGCATAAGAGGAGAAGAGTAGTAAAGACCAAGTACAATAGTCATAACTGGAACTCTAATAGTTATGTATGGTGAGCATTTCAATTTTGCATAATGAGCTTTTGATGAGATTTTGGTGAGTTTTTGGTATTGCTATTTTGGTGTTGCCATCAATTCCAAAAGGGGAGATTATTGGCATATTGTTGGCATAACTGACAAAGACAATAATGGAGAGATTATTGGCATATGGAGATGATGATGAGATGAGAAGATGATTGGTAAAGTTGGTAAAGTTGATGGAGATTCTTGGCTAGATGATGATGATTTAGTTGTAAGTTGTTTGATGACTTTATTTTTGTTCATTGATGGCAACCATGTTTGTTGAGTCAACTAGGTCATCTAGGCCTACCGGTATAGCCTAACGGGTAGAGGAATGTGTTAGACAACAAAACTACTAAACCGGTTTACAACAAGGTAAGCAGGAACAATGTTATTATCAAGACACCAGTATGGACGATTGGAGATGAGTTAGATGTTGTGGTTTGGAACATATGTTTATGACATTGGCATGAGTCTATGATTGCAACTGCATCAACAAATTTAGTATATTGAGTGAGTTATGATTTATTGTCATAAACTCTATGAAGAAAAATGTATACTGGTAACAAATATTTTGATTGGTAATGATTTAAGGTTTGGCGGTGAACCTTATCATGTTCATTACTTAGTGATGAGGTGTCAAAAACTGTGTGTAATAAGAAGATGGTGTTTGAGTGCGTACAAGGATCAGACTTCTTGGGAAACAACAAAGTGCTTAGCAGAATGTGATTTCCAAGGGTTTGATTTCTTATCAAATCAATGTGTGCTGATGTGCAATGATCATTCAATGGTGGAAATTGTTTGTTGTAATGATCTATGATGATTTGTAAATGTAAATTCAATATATTTTGAATATAGTTAGGGTTATATAACCAACCTAGTTGAAAAGTGTATTTAGGTCAAATTTGAGAAGAGATTGTGTGTTAGTGATCTGAGAAGAAGAGTGTGCCAAACCATATTTGAGTGTCTGCATGTGTGTAGAAAAATTGAGTTGAAAAGGATATGTACTAGTAAGCAAGGAAGTTTTATGATCCAATCATTTGCCCTGTTGTTGCCTAATAGTTATAGCAGTTTGAAATCCCTTAACCGGGTGGCTCATTAACTTGAGTTTAAAATACTCTAACAAGGTTACTCCTAACATGGCTAAGGTGAAATCCCTTAACTAGGTGACTCCTAATAGGGTCTGCTCTTAACCAAGCATATAGTAAAGCTCCTAACCAAACTAGGCCTTTAACCGGGTGCATTCTGAAAGAGTGCAAATATTTTGTGGGTACTAATTCCCACCATGGTTTTTCCCATTTGGGTTTCCATGTGAAAAATACAGGTGTTCATGTGGTCATGAATTTTTTATGTGTTGATTTGATACCATTACTTTATTTGCATGTTGATGAACACCTAAGTGAATGGTTTGATAAATCAGTTTAAAGAACTGTTTGAGTAGTTACCGGTACTAGATTTTGAAGTGTTTTTAAAGTATTATAGATTTGTTTAGCCATTGATTCACCCCCCACCCCTCTTAGTAGTTACTAGATCCTCATAATAACAATGCTAACTAGCCGTTAAGCTCAAATAGGTCTGAAACAAAAAAATGCCATCCAATCCGGTAGTGATAACTTGCCAGAAAGAGATCCAAACAAGATGTGGTTCAAGAAAAAGGTAGAAGAAAAGGAATTAAAGCCAAATATAGATTTTCAAAAGAAAATGTCAACTCCAAGGAGTTCGATGAAATCTCAAAAACTCAACTACTGAAATGAACAAAGAACAAAACTAAAAATGAAATATTTTTGGTTGATGCAAGATTGCCAAGAACTAGGGATGCTCCTGCATCAAGCATCTAAGGTTAATGAAAAAGTGAGTCCCTCACTTTGATGGGGCTAAGGAAAACCAATATGGTCCACCTTAGACTAAGAAATGGAAGAAAAATTCTCAATTGGTCAGTCTCTCCACTTCACAAAATATTCTCTGTACTATTTGCTTCACGTGCTCTTACTGACTCTGCTATCCAAAATCTCTTCAATCTCATCTAGTTTCTTCTTAGGGAACTGCTTCCCTAAATCCAGTTCATTTTTATCACCAGGTTTGGTTCTATGATACTAATAAAGATCTACAATTTTGAATATAGGTGATATATCCAAGGTCTCTAGTAGCTCCACCTCATATGCATTACCAGAATCAAATTTCCTCAAGATCCTACAAGGTCAAAAATTCTTCATCTTCAGCTTATTAGAAGTTCCAACTAGAAATCTCCCTTTTCTCAAACACACCATCACTTCAAATACCTTATGTCTCTTTTTCTCATCTACCTTCTCCTTATACTTTCGGTTCATAACCTCCAAATGTGGTTTCACTTGACTATGTAACAACTTCATATGATCTACAAACATTTTTTCTTCAACACTCCTTTTTTCTTCATGACTGATATCTCTCAATTCTGATACTCCTTTAGAATTCACTTTGGTAACAATTTCTCAAACAATATCTTTCCTTTACTTTGGTTCATTGAACTATTGTATGTAAATTCTGCTTGTGCAAGGATCGAATCCCAACTTTCGAGTTTATCTCCAGTCAAACATCTCAACAAATTTCCCACTCCTATTTACTACCTCTGTTTGTCCATTTGTTTTTGGGTGAACTGTAGAACTGAACTTCAAATCCATCTTCATCTTCTTCCAAAGTGTCCTCCAAAAGTAACGAACAAACATAGTGTCTCTGTCTAAAACAATACTATTGTTCACCAAAAGTGATAACCCAAGACACCTGTAAATCTATCTATGAGATAACCAATCTCAATCAATGAAACACCTCAGGGCTTGGACAACATAACATAGGATCCTAATGATCCTCCTGCACTTTAGGTTCTGCTAGACCTAGGGGGGGACACCCTTTTGATGCATTGAATACAACAATCATAAACATAAGACTGCATCAACAATGAGCAGACAAACCATTCCACAAGCTCACCAAATTAGGTAACATGTACAGATGGGCTGAATCTTATACAAATAATAAGTGAAATAGAGCTTTGGAAGGATAGAACATTAACCCCTAAACATAAAGGGAAATAGATTTATCTTTTAATTTGTTTAATCTGAAAACATCCCCAAACTTGCAAAGACCAGTGCCTTGTTCATTGGGCAATAGAGTCACAGACAGAACTACAAATATGAATCATAGATGCAAGCTTATTTTCCTTAAACAAAATATTCATGCACCAATACCTTATATTAATGCACTATTTGATTAATTCACAAATTTATTAGATCTGGATACACATTTCATCATTCACAACTGACTACAGAATTTAAAACCTTCCTTGAAGGATACCTATAAACGGTCACACAATTTCCTTAAAATTGACAAATCTTCATCCTCCTTGAGGATTCAATTTATGATAATGAAATGCATACCTAGAGACAATACTGTGAGGAATTTACTCATGCCTGACACAAGAAAGACCTGCAACTAAAATCACATTTACAATAATGCACTACAATCCTCTGTACCTTGAAAAAAACCAAAAGCATTTACAAATTTGGGTCATGACATTTAGAAAGTGGAAGCCATCAAATCTAGAGCATTTTCCAAATTTCTGGAACCATTACAACTGAGAAGAATTGGGAATAAGAAGGAGAGGGAAATTCACTCTCATGAAAACTGCTTCCAAAATATCTAATCTTTTCCAAAATTAACTTCATAATCAGATTCCTCACTCCGAGAGCTTTCCGAAAACATATAACACTTTATATTTTGGCCAAAATTTAGACCCTGGGCAAATTAATCCTCAACATGGATCCATCATTTAAATTTTTTGAATTTTAATATAGTTTAAACTATATCATTTACTGATTTTAATTTTGATTTTTTACCTCCATTTGGTCCTGACGCTTTGCCATGTGGCAGCCCCTGATTGGTCGATGGGGTTGACCGGATGCTACCTGGGATGACACCTCATCACTGCCACATCATTTGCTTTGTCACTGCCACTTGGCTGCCATGTGTACACCACCTCAGCGCCACATCATCGCCACCTCTATGCCACCTCATCGGGACCTGCCTGCTACACATTTGACTATACCTGCCACCTGTGCGCCACCTGGCTTTCACAACTTCGCAGGGTCTAACGTTCGTGCATCTTCAATCTGCGAAACCGTGCGGGCCGTCTATCTCCATCTAACATGCTCGACCTTTACCCTTTTCACAACTTTGTAGGGCTTAACGTTCGAGCATCTAGCCTTCACAAAACTACATGCACGGTTGATCCATCTCAAACCTGCTCACTAGTTAAGCCGGCCTTTCTCTGCAAAATTTTGCTTGTTTGCCTCGAGAAGCGTGTCATGTGGGGTCCACCTTGGTCACCGCTCAGTCACCTCCTCCATTGCCTTGGGATCCATGCTCACACGTGGGCCCACCTTGGGCGCCCATAGGCACCGTCCATCAAAAGCCTTTATGGCTTAGACATATTACTATTGTGTGGATTTGCTTATAAACAATTAAAAATACCACTTCCCAGCTAATGTGGGATTAAGTGATTTGCCTGTAGCTGCACTTTTGGAGCTCTTTTCTTGAGTTTTAATGGTTGGCAATACATTTGTTTAAAATCTTCTGAGCTTCCTTCTTCATCACCACGTCCAACCTACTAGACACCACGTGCCAGATTGATTTACTTGAATGTGTTTAATTGCTGCAGGTTTTTTTTTCTTTGATTCGCAAACACCACGTGAGGGAGGGGAGACTGCAAAAGTTTCCATTTGATTTTAAAATTCCCCCTTTCACCAATCACGCAGGGGAGAATGCTCGGGTTTTCAACCATCTGCTAGAGCTTCACGTGACTGGATGCTATGCTATCATTTACCTTGCTTTGCAAACTCTAACACCACGCTGCACTGGAGAGATTGGGAGAGGCAAGTGCTGGTTTGAATTTAGCTTGAAATTTTTAATTGCCCCTTTCTCCATTTTCTGAAAATATCCATGCCTCCTCAACCACGTAGGGAGGAAAGAATTTGGCTTCATCTACTAATTGCATTTGCAGAAGTCTTTAAATGGCTCTCAACATCCACATGGAAGGGAATTTTGACCTGTTGTTGTGTTTGATGAAGACTTTGAAAAGTCTCTCCTCTACCTTCTACACCATCTTCTAACTATAGTTTGCTCAGAATTTATTTACTTATTGTCACGCAGGGGAGGATGTCGCTATTTATGGCAGATTGCTATTACTTCAATGCCTTTCCAACACCATAAGGGAGGAGAGGATGCTAGTAGTTTATTTGCATTTGTTTGGTTCCCCAAAACCTCAACGCTGCTCTCACTGTTATTCATTTGTTGATGTTGTAGATGCTACCAAAGGGAGAGCACATGAGGGAGGACTGCTGTAGTTTATTTGCTTGAAACATTTTAATGCTGCTTGCACTTTTCTTGAAAGCTTCTATTTCCCATTGCAATGAAAACTATGCCACATCACATCATTGATTTGCACAAAGATCTTCTTCCAGCAAATCAGATTGAAAAATTTGAAGCTCTGGCACATTACCAAGTTGAAAACCTATTGATCTTCATTTTGGCTTATATGTTGTTCAACATCATTATCTCTTGTAACCCCTTTGAAGCACACACACTTGGTTTCAAAACTGTCAGTGCATTTGCTTTGAATGTTTTAATTGCTTCTTCATTCACCACTCCGCCAAGAAGAACATTGGCTGCCAATATGCATTAATTTGAAAACATAAAACCCCACATACCATAGCAAGGAGGATATCGGTACATTTACTAATTTGCATTGGATTGGAAGTTGTACTCTTTCACATGCCACGTAGAGAAAGGATTATTGGCTGCCTTGTAAGTTTGGAATTACACTTGCCAACATTTGCATTGAAAACTTATAACGCCTCATTTGTTAACTACCAATTTGCAATTTGGTTTAATAAATGTGCCTTTGTATTTCGACTGCACAGGAGATGGATTTTATCATCATCACTCTTATAACATGTTTCAAAATCAAAATCCAAATTTAGATACTCTAAAAATCTCTCAGTGAACAATGTCGCCAATAAAATAATAAGGCACAGGCATGAGCCAGGTCGGGCCCCAAAGTGGGTCCGACTAAAAAAAATTTCACTTTCAAGCAACTGGCCTCTGGAATGCTTCACGGACCTCAAACATACCTCTGGGAACAATTGGCATCATTTTCAGATCATTAATCCGTATTTTACAACCTTCAGGCAATTACGCCACAATTTTCGCATTTAATCGCGAAGACGTAATTTTCAAACCTATCAAAACACCTTTCTGGAGCTCGCCATCTGACAGGCATGTACTCTAATATGCAAGCATGAAATCTGCCAAATAGTTTCTCAAGATGAGTCCTGAGCGAAGAGATATTAATTTTCAAAAATGCCTAACTGGCTTTGTCGACACTGCGGACCTGATAAAGTCAATGTTCTGGCAACACATGACACCTTTCCTAAAAATACCAAACAACCTCTATGGGCCCTCAAATTTGAAACATAGGTACCTTATAGTACATATTAAATCTTTGAATTCTCAGTTCGATCACCAGACTGACAGGATACAAACGACGCACTCACAAAAATGGC
The DNA here is from genome assembly GCF_030272615.1 of Cryptomeria japonica. NCBI lineage: Eukaryota > Viridiplantae > Streptophyta > Pinopsida > Cupressales > Cupressaceae > Cryptomeria > Cryptomeria japonica. The sequence continues at coordinate 607,473,499 of NC_081414.1, read as the reverse complement.
TACATTAACTGATATAGCACTAAAAGTACGGATAACTAAATTTGATGGCAAAATGAGCTCTTTTAAAAACCGATCAAACGGATTGGTAGAGGCTTGAAATTTGAAACATAGCTCATCATTTATACCAAAATTAGCCCAGAACAAACATTCTGACATGACACTTACTAAGGCAACTTTTACACTCATGCGAAATAGGGCTCCAACTAGCTATCAAAACAGGGACTAGTCAAAACACAAACTGCAAACGGATTTGGCTATGAAAACTGAGCAAATGGATTCGTCAAGACTTGAAATTTTGCAGGCTAACTCAAATTTATGCATAAAATTAAATCCATTTTTAATTTCTTCATGACAATCAACAGGGCAAAAGATGCAATTGCTCAAAGAAGGCTAAATAAAATCTGCATTTGTGCCTAAAATGCACTTCCAACTCACCCCTCAAAATGGGTACCTCATAAACTTATCCAAATTGAATTCTAAAAGTTTCACATCACTAAATAGGCCAAATGAAAGGTGTGGGACATGAATCCTGAGCCTTAGCCTCTAAATATCAATTGGCTCCACTTTGCCCTCTCTCTATCTAGGCCATTCAAACTGACTCGATTAGGTACTTTTCTGACATGCAGAGCAAAATTTTGAAATGGGCCTCTAAACTTGACTCAATTTTAATCAGTCCCAACAAATACTCCTAGGCAACCAATGTAATCTCACAAATTCCTTGAAAAAAAGGTCTTCTACATGTACAACATCGGCTGAATTCTTACAAGGAATGAAATGTGACATCTTTGAAAATCTATCCACTACCACAAATATAGAATCATTTCATCTCTAAGTCTTAGGTAACCCCAATATGAAATCCATTCTCAAGTCTTCCCAAGGTTTCTCCGGTACTACCAAAGGTTTATACAATCCCACATTCTAACTACTCCCTTTTGAAACTTGAAAAATTCTGCAACTCTGAACAAATTTACTTACATCCTTATGAATTTGAGGACAAAAGTAATTTTCACTCACTAGTAAAGCCACTGTCTTGTCAATTCCAAAATGTCCTGCTAATCCTCCATTGTGCTTTTCTTTAATCAAACTATCTCTCATAGAACTTCAAGGTATACACATCTGACTTCCTCTAAACAAAATCTCATCCTGAAGGAAATAATCCAACCATCTGATCCGGTCGGTCACAATAGGTTCTTTACAAGCTCTCCAAGGTTCACCAAAATTTGGGTCTTCCTCATACAAGGCCTTTAATCATCAAATCCCAATACTTCAATTCTCATATATGCCATCAAACTCTTTCTTCTACTCAAGGCATCGACAACCTTATTTGACTTCCCACTTCAGTGTTTCAAAACAAAAGTGTAACTCTGCATAAACTCAACCCATCTCATGTGTCTCTGTGTCAACTTACTCTAACTACTCAAATACTACAATGCTTGATGATTTGTATAAAACACAAACTCCTTAGGAAACAAGTAATGTCTCCACTTCTTCAGGGCTTGAATTATGGCATAGAATTCTTGGTTGTACACTGAATATCTTCTCCTTGCATCATTCAATGTTTCACTGAAATAAGCAATAGGTCTTCCTTCTTGGGTTAATACTGCTCCAATCTCATTCCCACTTGCATCACAATCTACCTGAAATACCTTGCTGAAATCCGATAAGGTTAACACAAACTGTTTTGACACTTTCTTCTTCAACAATTTAAAACTTTTTTTTTCTCCAGAGGTCCACCTAAAATCCTTCCAGTCTCCTCTTATTGTCTTAGTCATAGGGTTACAAATTGCATTGAAATTTCTAATGAACTTTGGGTAAAAACTAACTAGTGCATGAAATGATCTTACCTCTCCAATACTCTTCAGTGTATGCCATTCAACAATTTCTCTCACTTTCTTAGGTTCCATCTTCAATCCATATGCAAATATCACAAAGCCAAAATACACAAGTTCCTCCTTTATGAAACCACACTTCTTCAAATTTATTAACAACTTCTGCTCTCTCAACCTCTGCAAAACTTGTGTCACATGCAACAAATTCTCCTCTTTTATCACACTGAAAACCAAGATGTCATCCAAATACACAATCACAAACTTACCCAAGAAGTTCTTCAATACATCATTCATCAACCTCATGAAAGTACTCGATGCATTAGTCAGTCCAAAAGGAATTACTAACTACTCATATAGTCTTTCATTTGTCTTAAATGTTGTCTTCCATTCATCTCCTTCTTTAATTCTGATCTGATGATATCCGCTCTTCAAATCTATCTTTGTAAAATATCTATCTCCGCTTAGATAGTCTATTATGTCATCCATCCTAGGCAAAGGAAATTGGTACTTCACTTTAATCTGGTTTATGGTTTTAGAATCAATACACATCCTCCACTCTCCATCCTTCTTAGGTGCCAACACAATAGGTATTGCACAAGGGCTCAAAATTTCTCTATTGAAACCCTTCCTCAACAACTCCTACACTTGTCTATTCAGCTCTTCATTTTCTGTTGGTGTCATCCAGTGTGCTGCCTTGTTAGGAAAACTAGCTCCAGGAATGAAATCCATGCAGTGATTGATGCTTCTCACAGGGGGTAATCCATCAGGTACATTATCTGAAATGATTTCTTTATACTCTATCACCAACTACTTTATCTCTTTCGGTTGTCCTTCCTCGTGTTTCAAATTAAACTCCTTAGGAATCAATGCATAACACATATTCTCACTTCTCAAACCATCCAAAAATTTCCTTCCATCAACAAAATAGATTATAACATTCATGCAAATCTCACTCTTTAGTGGTTCGTCCAAAGGAAATAAAGTTTTCTTCATCCCATTTGCAATAATAGTGTATATATACTTTCTCCCATCATGCACAACTTTTCTATCATACTGCCAAGGTCTTCCTAATAGAATATGGCATACATCCATAGACATAATATCACACAAAACTTCATCATGATATGCTCTAATTTTCAATTTAACCAAACATTGTTCACTTACCAATATCTTGTGATCATCCTAAATCCATGCTATCAGGTAGGGTTTAGGGTGCTTCAACCTCTGCAACTTCAACTTGTTCACCATCTCCTTTGAGGCTACATTATTTGAACTTCCACTATCTATTATGACTTTACAACACTTACCTTCCACCTTACACCTTGTCCGAAACAAATTCTTCCTCTACAACAGTTCTTGATCTATCTCATTCTGACATAGGGTTCTCCTTATCATCAAAGATTCTCCATCTTTTGGTCTGTTCAAGGATCCGGTAGGTTCTTCCTCAGCAAAAGTGGTTATTCCACCATTCTCTATCCTCTTATTTGAATTTCCTTGTCTACATTTAAAAGCTCGATGTCCTTCTCCATAATATTTAAAACAATTTTTGGTAAACTTCCTCTTCTCATCTCTCTTGAAACCCTCATTCCAGTAACCACCTTGTCCACCATTCCAATAGTAATTCATATCATCTCTCCGGTATGAATTTTCATCACCTTTGTCTTGTGTCTTTCCTTTGTTCTTCTCTATGAAAGATATTCCACCTCTGGTAAAGGTTCTGCCTCTCTAAAATATTCCACTTCTTCCTCTTTGTTTCTGCTCATGTCTCTTATTCAACCTCTCTTTATCTTTCAAGGCATATTAATAAGCCTCTTCCACACTTTGCAACTTTACCAAATTGATCTTGTCTTGTATAGACATCTACAATCCATTAACATACCTTGGGATTTGCTCAACTTCATCCTTTGAATTTTCGGATCTAATGTTCAACTTGTAGAACTCTTTGGTATACCCCTTCATGCTAGATTATTTTTGTTTTAGATTTTACAACTTTCATAACAAACTAACTTGGTAATCTACTGGTAAAAACTTCTCCTTTAGCTTACTCATCATTGTATCCCAAGATTTGATTTTCTCTTTTCCTTTCCATTGTCTATTAGTTTGCAAATGTTCCCACCATAATGACGCATGTCCTTTCAACTTAGTGCAAGCAAATTTTACCTTCTTCTCTTCATCAGTACCCTCAAAATCAAATTATTTCTCCATTTCGGTAATCCAGTCTATGAACTCATCAGAATCCAACTTACCACTATAATCTAGTGGGTTAAGATGCAGTTTACTGTTCACACTAGTTAAAGCTCCTATCAACCTGTCATTATCTGGCACCAATTTCGGCCGACCTCAATTTTCTGGTTCAACATTCTTCTCTTCTTCATCATCACTCACATCTTAAATATGTCAACCTCTTCTCTAGGTTGTTTCAACAACTACCAAGCATGCCATAATCTTTCTTAACATATCCATTACCACCAGGTCTGCATCTCTCTAAGCTCTGCCTCTCATATTTCCTCTCTGCACCATTGAAACAATTCCTATACAACTACAAGTCAGATTCACAATCCGCCACCTACAACAAAATCAATAGGATGTAACCTTCACTTTGATACCACTTGATGAAAACATGGTGAGGAGGATCCTCAATAAGGACAATCTGGACCATGTTACAATAATGAAACAACACAAAACAACATAGGAGAGAGAGATAATGCTAAATTAGACATGGATCATAATATTAAATCAATTATAATTGTTGACAACGTGCAGGCTTACATGCAAGAGAAATGCCTTATTACAGAATTACATGCATATGCATCAATCTAGAATCACTCATCAGATCTAAATGACAATCTAATGATCCTTTTGTCCACTACCCTCATCCTAAGTTTAGATACAACAATATATAGAATCTGGAAACATGCAGGTCGGCCAAGAGAGATCTCATTCTCCAAGGTGGGAAAATGAATCGTGCAAATAGGTCGGCCCCAAAATATGAAATGAAATCCTCCGAAAAAGAATCACCATGAAGCCCAAACCAACTGGAAGGTTGGCCAAGAATCGAAGATCATCAAATAAGGGATCAGTCATCTCCGCATGTAAAGGAATTGCTCTGCAAGACTCGAGAAAGCCAACTACCCATTAAACTCAAATAGGTCTAGGACAAAAAACTGCCAGCTAATCCAGTAGTGATAAATTGCTGGAAAGAGATCCAAATGAGATGCAATTCAGGAAAATGGTAGAAGAAATAGAATGAAAGAAAAATCCAGCTCCACACAAGAAAATATCAATACCAAGGAATCCGATGAAATCTCATAAACTGAACTACTGAAATGAACAAAGAACAAAGCTGAAAATAAAATATTTTTGGTTGATGCAATATTGCCAAGAACCATGGATTCTCCTGCATCACCCACAAGAAAAGATACATCCTATCTTATTTGTGTGAACTATCATGCCCCATGTTACATTTTTATTTGCATAAAGGTTTCAATCAATGACACACCTTGCCTTATTTAAATGAAGAGTCCTTTTTATTTCTCCGAGATGTTTGTTGGGGACAAGTTTTAGCATAGTGGTCCCCACCACAAATATAACACCCATCTTGAGGTCCCTTTGGTTTGTTATACTTATTCTACTTCAATTCATTCTTATTGTAGTTATTATAATAATGGGTCCTCTTATTTCCTCCATATTGTTTCCTTCTAGGTCTATCCTGAGTATTGTTGTCTTTATTTATATTCTTGGTATTTTGATCATTGTTTGAACCCTGTTATTGAATCATACTCTTGATAACTTCTCCCATAGCTAAAAATATAGCCAATGAAACATAGATCAAGCTTCCTTCTTTGTTTTAGTTCCTATTTTGGTCTTTCTTTCTCTGGATGTCTTCCTCTAGGAGTTGTAACCTATCCCTTAGTTGAATCAAGGAGTTAGGAATCTAGTCCAACCTCTCATCCTCAATGTGGTTTATGCCATCCATGCTCCCATTGTAACAAACATTTTTAGTGACCATATTAGTTGATTAAGATTTTTCCAGTGCCAAAATTTGTATCTTTTAGAAAGGTAGATAACAAGGCCCTAATGTTAAACATAAAGCTTAATTTGTAGACCCTTTAGTGTATTATAATAATATTATTATGTAAGAAGCAACCATTATTGTTCTTGCAATATAAACCTTAATATTCCTATCAAATTACATTAGAGTCTTTTACAATTTTCAAACAATGTGGAAAATGGAACATGAAACTAGTTTATGATTTTCTCAATGAGTTTCCATTTCCTATATTTGATATGCTAAGTTCTTTCCATAGAAACTAATGTAAATTGAAATCAAGGTCTTTTTTTAAATGATATATCACCAAAAGGGGTCATAGTCTTTCTTGCATCACACATGCAAAATGCACTTACATTAATTTTAGTACAATCATAAATCAATCATCTTAATTCAAAGTATCATGCAAAAGTGCAATCATCTGTGGATATGCTATTTATGCAAATGTTGCACAATTTCAGTAATCATTAGTGCACAAGAATAACAAAGCATTTCAAGGTTCTATCTAACCTTTTCAAATAAGAATCAAATCAAACAAGGGAAAATAAATAATCACACATAATACACATACACATAAAGTTTCAACTAGAACTTATATGAAAAAGGGATATTGCATCTTAAAAGTGGTTATTTTCAATTTTATATAAGGTTTCAAGAAAGGGAAACCTTCCTTTCTAGATAGGTATAATAACACATAGGAGGCTATCTCCCTCACTACTCAAATTGTTCCACATCAATTTAACTATTGACTCAAAATCTAAGTACTTACGTATATATATGCTAAGAACTACCAAATTGGAGGTTCATGTAATCAAGTGTCGCAACTTAACATAGTGAACTCAAGGCCCTAGTGGAGAACCTAAATCTCTGATACCAAATGTAAAGACTCGAAAAAAAACATCAAATAGTCAACCCACAAGACATTAGTAAAAACTTAAGTTCATACACATTTCATCTAAAATATAAAGAGAAATACATTTCATAATACATATATAAAGTATTCAAGAAAAGTCAACAGTCAACATTGCATTATTGTTCTAAGTGTCCCAATTACATCCAAATATTAATAATAATTAAATATGATAAAATTTGGGTCATGACAGTTGAACATGTTGAATCCCTTGAGATTAAGCCTCACCCCTCAACCTCTAAAAAGAAAAGTAACCACTACGTCCAAATTGTTGGCATTTTTGATGATTATGCTATGATTGTCATTGATGGACACACACTTGCTATGAGATTACTTTTTGTAAGTATGAGTTATGCTCAACTGGTACTTGTTCCAAACCGGTATCATGTATTATCTTTACACTATCAGTGTTTTGCAAAAAGTGTTCACCGATCTCAAGCGGCATAAAGACCTAAGTGGCATGAAGACCTCAAGTCGTTTGAGGATCTCAAGCGGAGCGGAGCAAAGGATCTAAAAGTGGTAGTTATCATTTTTTCCTAGTCTTCATTTTTGTCAAATTGGCAACCAGTATTTTACATAAACTGGTATTTTGTATGAATTGGTAATACTCTGTGATGAGTTCCCATCCACCATTTGTTTGGTGGTGCTGACATTTTGGCAATGCTTTTGTGTCGTGTTACCAAATATGTCTAGATACACTAAACCTAGGAACTTGCAATGTAATCCTATTGGACCAACATGAAATCAAATTCCTTTATAAGGACATCATGTCTAGGGTTTTAGGAGTTGTTAGGGTTTTTAATATTGCATGAGTTTTGTATGAGTGATCAAAGGAGAGAAGAGGAAGTCTGTGTGCTGTAAAAGAGTGTAGAGTTTCTGAAGACTGAAGTAATGCTGAAATGCATTAGCAATGAGCTATCATGGATCTAATCAAGTTGACTGTGCTATTTACTAGATCACTCACTTGTTGATTACTCACATCTTCGACAAGTTTGAAGACCCTTAATCGGGTAGGCCTGGAAAAGCCTTTGTAAATCCTCTAACAAGGTGGTTCACAACCGTGGATCTGAAATCCTCTCACAAGGTAGTCTTTAACCGAACTTATCTCCTAAGAGAGATTGAGATTCCCAATAGGATTTGTTCTGGTAAAGAACATTGTATGACCTTAACTGGTCTGACCTTAACCGGTCTGGTTACTATTCTGCAGATAGTTACTTGTGAGTCTCATCTCACCATGGTTTTTCCCATTTGGGTTTCCATGTCAAAATCTCTTGTGTTATGGTGATTGTGCTTCTGTGGGTAAATGCCTTATTTTCTATTTGGTTTGCATTTGTGTTAACTGGTTTGTTTGTTAGACTACTTTACTGGTTTATTACTAGACTGTTTAAGTGTTTAAGTTCAGTATTTTTTGGTATACTAATTCACCCCCCTCTTAGTATTCATCAATTGGTATTAGAGCCAACCTTTCTATAAGTTTAACCACTTGAAAGGAGATATGGGGGAATACACTGTGAGGGAACTTACTCATCAGCTCACTTAGACTGAGTAAGCCTATGTTGAACTTAAAGTGAAATATAAAGTCTCTCAAGCAAAAAGAAGAGAGCATGATGAAAAACTGATGGAGATTACTGAAAATAGTTGTTCTGATGAAGCGGACATGGATGTCGTAGTTCAAGAAGTTGAAAAACTGAATGAGTCTAATGCTAACCTAAGAAGGGACCTTGAAGGATTGACTATTAGGATGTGTCAAGAGCTTGAGAACCAGAGAAAAGCTGAATATTTGGTAAAAGACAAAGATCATGAGATCTCCAAGATGAAGCAAGAAATCAATGCACTTATTGCTCATCTCCAAGAGAGTAAAGTGGAAAAAGAGGAGATGCAAGGTGAACTAAACATGGCTATTTTTGAGACTTCAACCTTGAAAGAACCCAATGCTACTATTTCCAAAGAACTCACTGAGTCAAAGGAAATACTTGCCAAATTCAACAGGAGCACTGTTAAGCTAGAACAAAAGCTTGAATCTGTTCAACCGGTAAAGAAAAAGACTGGACTTGGTTTTTCGGTTATGAGGAAGGTGAGACCTCTGGTACAAAAGATGGAGCATCAAAGAAGCAACCAGAACCAAAGGATAAAGGTAAGCAAAAATTCAAACCTATTTGCTTTAACTATCTCAAGGAAGGACACACTACCAATGTATGTAGAAGTAAGGCTTACAATAATTTTCCTTATTTTCTAAATGTTAAGCCTAGACCCAATAGATTCAATGGTAATTTCTATGCATGAAACAAGTTTGGGCATAAAGCATTTGAATGTAGGTCTGTCATGCACAACATCAAAAGGTATCCTCAAACGAGTCAAGGAGTTTTTCCTGAGCCCTCTGGGAACCAGAATCCAAACCGGTTTAGTACCTATAATCATCAGACAGGTAGCAGTGGCTCTCAAGTAGCAATCAGATGGAGGGCAATCTATTTGAATTGTCATGGTAGTGGTCACACTATTGCGACATGCAGAAGGAAGAATGGAAACATGAATTATGGACCTTCGAGAGCACCTGGAATGGTTTGCTATCATTGCAACAAACTGGGTCATACAACAAGATTCTGCAGAACTAGAAAGAATATATCGGATGCTATACCAGTCACTCTGGAAGGAAACATTGATGTTGAAACTATTCAAGCAGACATGAAGAAAGCATGGAAAAAGAAGCCAGAAGAAATATCTCAAGAAGAACCAGTTTCTGCACCTAGTGTGGAAGTCACTGAATTGGCAAACTAAGCATCATAAAAACTTAGGGTGAGCAAATGGTGAAATGACGCAAACCCCCGGTTAACACCGGTAAAAGAACTTAACTAGTATGTCATACCTATCATTTGGAAAAAGACTGGAAATGGTAAAAGGCAAATTAGGGTTTATGCCCTAATAGTGGAACATTAATTATGGTTGGTGAAGAATTTGTTTAAAAGGAATTTTCAAGTCATTTTTCACTTATCAGTTTTCAAGCGAAGAAGTTTTCAAGTGCAGAGTGATGAAAGGTGATTTGTGTTGCGATTCAAAGTGACTTCAAATCCTTGAAGAAGATTTAGAAGCTAATATCAGTCGGTCAAGTGTAGAACTCAAAGCGGTATTTTAGCAACCAAAGGAGTGTGTGGCGTAGTGAAATCTGCAAGCCCTAAATTTTGATTTTCGAAGGTATTTTTCAAATTTCTCTGTTTATCATGGCTTCTGCATCATACTCTAGCTCTAGTGCACCCATTGAGTCAGTAGATTTTATCCAACGAAAGGCAAAATATAATGCCCTATCCCAAGAACCCGCTGGAGTCACAGTCGAGGAAGGCATTTCTGATTACATTGAATGTAAAATTGAAGACATAGGATCTCTTATGATCCATTCCCAGTTGAGTTTGTTCTGCGGGAAGGACAAGAAGATTAAACCGGAGTTTAGCATCCTAGAAAAGAAGAAGCTTCATAATGCAGTCTATTTCCTTGAAGAGTTTTTAGATGATCACATTTGCATCATTTTGAGCAGAGTGCATGGTGACAAAATGTATTTAGAATAGACGCATGACATCACAGCGGAAGCGATTCATGCCATCACTAGTTTTTGTAACATCGGTGAAGTACCAGCCCTAAGGAAGATCAGCAAGACTGAAATGACCAAGCTCATCGGTTCAATGTGTGACTCACAGGGAATGACTATCAACTCCATCAAGGATGATCTGGTCAAATATGCGTGTATGCTGATAGGATATCAGGTGTTCCATGCCAGCAGAATCAACTCTGTCTCTGCTGTAGTGATAAATGCTGCCTACAGGATGATCAAGGAAGATGCATCATTTGATTTGTGCACTTGTATGCAAAGACAACTTCTGGTGAACCTGAATTCAATTAAACAGGACAATGCCTTGAGATTTAAATTCGAACAACTATTGGTTAGATTGTTCTTCTACTTCCAAGGCTACTTTCTAGGAGTAGGTGATATTCGGTGGTCTGCTGACCAACCAGTTACAAAGAAAATCAAGGAAAGCCTACAAGTGGTTGGAACCAGTTATCTTGAAGTTATGAACAAGTACTTTGATGATTTCAGATGCAAAATGAGCCAAAGGGTGAGAATATCCAGTGATATTGTCAAAAAGTATGAAGAAGATATATGCTTTACCATCAAAGTAGACGAGTGCATAATGGAGGCTATTGAGCCAAGACAGGAAGAAGTGGAACCTATGGGTTATGAGGTAATGTATGATATGCTAGAAGGGTATGCCTCTACCCTTATTTCCTCACCTCTTGATCCTAAGGATAAGAGAACTGGCACCTATCTGGAAAGGGTTACACTGGTTGAAGAACCCTTGGTAAAGAAAGGAAAAGAACCTCTAGTAAAGAAGGGAAAGGAAGTGCCATCTGTATCGGCACTGGTTACTACAACAAGTCCTAAAGTGGCCAAGCGGTCACTAGCAAAGAAGAGACTGGAAGTGAAACCCGCCAAAGTCTTTGAGAGAAAGTGGAAAACTAAAAGCAACACACGAGACTCAGAAGACACTGTATCTAAAGAACTGTCTAAGAAGACTAGGCAAACGAGGAAGAAGACAAAGACAACCAGCAATGAACCAGCAACATCAGCACAGGTAAATATTGATATTTCCTCTTATAAACCTTTGTCGCATTGTCAAAGGACAATCAAGAATGTTAGAAGAAAATTGCTTGGTGATTTGAAAGAATACATTGATGATTTCAATGACAATGAGAAAGAGGAAGTAGAATAGGAAGTTATTCAATATTTATGTGTTAATAACCAGTTGCCATTAGAAATTAGATCTGAGGCACCTGATTCTTTGTATAATTCTTTAGATAACAAATGGCACATTGCCATAGAGAAGGAATAGGAAATAAGAGAGGAAGTATTTGCACACTATTTTCCTGATGTGTCTAATTCTGAACTTTATGAAGTTATGGAAAAATACAAAGGCCTCTTCTTTATGCAAAGAAGGAGACTCCTATTGCTAGAAGGAAAAGTTCCTAAAGTGGTGAAAGACACCCACTCTCATGCCAAGGCTGCTCTGAGATTTCATAATGTGGCTAAAGCCAACCGGAAGGCTGAGCAAGAACCATAAATCAATAAACTGGATGAGGTATATGACAGTGAAGGAGAATCGGTCACTACTCAAATGGACCTTATTGATGTTGATTCCTTGAACGGTGAAAATTTTACTCCGGATGCACCAACAGAAACAACAGGTCAGGAGAAACAGGAGGAAAAGAAGCGAAAGGAAGAGGAGAAGAAGAATAATGAAGAGGAGAAGAGGAAACAGGAAGAGGAGAAGAGGAATTAGGAAGAGGAGAAGAAGAAGAAGGATGAAGAAGAAGAGAAGAAGAGGGAAGAAGAGAAAAGAAAGACAGAGGAAGAGGAGAAAAAGAAGGAAAAAGCGGACAAGCTAAGAGCTAAAGAGAAGGAGGAAGTGGCATAGAGCACAAGAGTGGAGACTCTAAAGGCAACCGGTAGTCAAGTCAAACCGGCTGACATCACCAGTCCCATTGACCTTTGGTCTGCAAATGAAACGGAGCTACTGCAAAGCATTAAGCTTGCCCAAGAGCGATTGGATACTCTAAGGAGGAGAAAGGAGGAAGATGTGATTCAAACTGTGGTGGAAACACTCACCAATTTGATACTCAGTACCAACCTCCCCGCTACCGATTCCTCTCTGGCCCAACTGAAGCTCCTATGCACAGTTGTTGAAGCCAATGCACAAAAGAAGCATCAAAAGACTCTGAACATTGCCTTGGTGAAGAAGATGAATGAGCTTTGGATAGAACTTCATAAAGCATAGAAAAACATTAGGGATGCTCTAGATGAGGGGAATCTACTACTCAGCAAGATATGTCAACCCCATCTATTCTATGATGATGTGCTTGCTCAGAAAGACAAACTGCAATCTGACTTGCAGTCATTCTTAAGCACTTTCAAGTTTCCATATGATTCCTTCACCACTTATGGGCAAACCGTTCATTGGTTTCAACTCTAGAATTCTAGAATAGAGTTAGAGATCAGCACCCAGACCAAAGATTTGTAGGAGCTTCAATTGGTTATACTACCAAGACTACAAATACTTCAGAAATGTTATCTCAATCTGGATGCCTTAACGGTCACTCAAGAGATGAGTACCATGGATGCCATGGAGGAACAGGTATCCCAGATGCAAATGGAGAGTGAGGTTGCTACCTCATTGCTTGAGTCATGTTCCTTATCCATGAAGCAATTTATGCAGGACTTTAAATTAGTTTTTGACAAGTTTCACTCTTTATTGTCATAAACTTTTTTTTTGCTAATGGAAATAGGGTTATTAATCAACACTTTGTCATTGTTGGCAAAGGGGGAGAAGTATTCCTGTGTATTTAAAAATTTTATGCATGCTATGTATACTTTCATTTTTATATCTGTAAGGGAGTAGTATACATTGTATTTTCTGCAAAGGGATAGTGTATATGCTTAGGGGGAGTAATTTTGATTATGGCATTTTTTTTGTAAAACACTTAGATGTCAAAATTTTTCCTAAGTGTTGCCATCAATGCTAAAGGGGGAGATTGTTGGCATTTTTGATGATTATGCTATGATTGTCATTGATGGACACACACTTGCTATGAGATCACTTTTTGTAAGTATGAGTTATGCTCAACCGGTATTTGTTCCAAACCGATATCATGTATTATAGTCTTTAGACTATCGGTGTTTTACAGAAAGTGTTTACTGATCTCAAGCAGCATAAAGACCTAAGCAGCATGAAGACCTCAAGTGGTTTGAGGATCTCAAGCACAGTGAAGCAAAGGAACCAAAAGCGACAGTTATCATTTTTTCCTAGTCTTCATTTTTGTCAAACCAGCAACCGGTATTTTATGTAAACCGGTATTTTGTATGAACTGGTAATACTCTATGATGAGTTATCATCCACTGTTTGTTTGGTGGTGCCAACATTTTGGCAGTGCTTTTGTGCCATGTTACCAAATATGTCTAGATACACTAAACCTAGGAACTTGCAATGTAATCCTATTGGACAAACACGAAATCAGATTCCTTTATAAGGACATCATGTCTAGGGTTTTAGGAGTTGTTAGGGTTTTTAATATTGCATGAGTTTTGTATGAGCAATCAAAGGAGAGAAGAGGAAGTCTGTGTGTTGTAACAGAGTGTAGATTTTCTGAAGACTGAAGTAATGCTGAAATGCATTAGTAATGAGCTATCATGGATCTAATCAAGATGACTGTGCTATTTACTAGATCACTCACTTGTTGATTACTCACATCTTCAACAAGTCTGAAGACCCTTAACTAGGTAGGCCTAGCAAAGCCTTTGTAAATCCTCTAACAAGGTGGTTCACAACCATGGATCTGAAATCCTCTCACAAGGTAGTCTTTAATCGGACTTATCTCCTAATAGAGATTGAGATTCCTAACAGGATTTGTTTTGGTAAAGAACATTGTATGACCTTAACCGATCTGACCTTAACCGGTCTGGTTACTATTCTGCAGATAGTTACTTGTGAGTCTCAACTCACCATGGTTTTTCCTATTTGGGTTTCCATGTCAAAATCTCTTGTGTTATGGTGATTGTGCTTTTGTGGGTAAATTCCCTATTTGTTGTTTGGTTTGCATTTATGTTAACTGGTTTGTTTGTTAAAGTGCTTTACCGGTTTACTACTAGACTATTTAAGTGTTTGAGTTTAGTATTTTTTGGTATACTAATTCACCCTCCCCTCTTAGTATTCATCACAAATGTCCATTGGCACTACATTGATGAATCCTCAATGTCTAAAACTTTTGATGAAGATTCTTTCCACCTAGGCACCCATAAAAACTAGACCTCTTGTAAGGGAAATAATTTTTTATTCTGATAAGGAGCTATTTGATAAGGAAGACTCTAATTATGCCCCTTTTGATGAGTTTGTTCCTGATTCCTATAACCCTGGATCTTCCAAAATGGGAAAAGCCATTAAGCCCTTTTTCTTTGATTTAAATAATAGAAACTTCAAGTTGAGCTCTGCCTCTAGTGTGAAAATAGAAACCTCTCCCTCAAAAATTCTCAAGGAAATAAAATGGCCAATAAAAAAGTTGTTGGAGATATCCTTGGGCTTGATGAGGATCAACAAAATCTATATTTTCATATTGAAACCCTAGTTGAATTGGATAAAGATACCCTTATAGGTAAAGATATAGGCTCCTATGCAGTTGATACTAGGATTGGTGAGATTATGGTGAACGATGATATGGAAGGACAAACTAGTTTCTTCAATTGGGTGGTCATGAAGATCTCTAGGCTAAAAAACAAGATCAATAACCTTACTACTGGATAAAGCACTTTGAACTCCTCTCACATAACATGAACAACATACTTGGTCTCAGTAAAAATTTGGTGATGGATGTTAAAGCCATGTAGAAAAAAATTATGAACTTGGAGGTGGCTTTGAATAAGGTCAATTAGAAGTTGAGAGATGTTATTGTAGTGAACAAAACAATGATGACTAATAGTATAGAGGGCCTTCAAAGACTCAATGAAAAACCCCAATCTCTTAATGTCTCCCCATTGGCCACTCATGCTTCCCCCTCCATATCAGTTTGTGGCAAGGGAAAGGAGAAGGTGTCCATCCCACAAGGTGAGACCTAGACTAATTAGGGACCTTTAACTCGTATTCATAGTAGGGATAAAGGTAAGCAAGTCAAAGCCAGTGATGTGGAGGATCTTTCTAGCATAAATAGGATTTTTATTGATAAAAATGTTAAGATAGTTCAAATGTTGAACAAAATGGTATAATCTCTAAGTTGTTAAACCCTATTTTCTATTGTTTTTGTTTCTATTGGCCTGATATGGCTTGGTATCTAGATTGTATTTAATGGTTGTTTCTTTTTGTTTGATTTTAGGTCCTTGTAAAACCTATTTTACACTAACCAAAAAAATCAACAACTTAATTCCTTCATCCTTGAAATAGAGATTGCTAACTCTAGTACCTTTTCTGAAATTTTATTATAACAAATGTATTTCTCGTCTTTCATACCATGCTCTAAGTGCTTGTTTGAGTCCAAACAATGCCTTCTTTAATGTGAAAACCATGTCTAGATCATCTAACATCCAAAATCCATCCAATTGTTCAATGCATACTTCTTCCTCTAGTTCTCCATTCAATAATGTTGACATAACATCCATTTGATATACTCTAAAGTTCTTGTAGGTAGAAAAGAAAAGAAACATTCTAATAGCTTCCATTCTAGCAACGAGGGAAAAAGTTTATTCAAAATCAATACCTTATACCCAAGAATAGCCTCTACATGCCAATCTTGCCTTGTCTCTTATGACTTGTCCTTGTTCATTCAATTTTTTTTGGAGCACCCACTTAGTTCCTATCACATTTTTATCCATTAGTCTAGGTACTAGCTCTCAGGTCTGATTCTTCTATATCTGATTTAATTCTTCTTCCCTTGATTTAACCCAAATTTATTCTTTTCTCACTTATTCATATGATTTAGGTTCAATGAGTGAAATAAAATATCAATTGGTTTTCTCATTTACCTCTGTAACACTTATTGTCTGAAGTCATTTGTTCTTGTCTTTGATTATTTGATCTTCTGAATGATTCCTCTACACATATTTCAAGGTCTTGAGTTATTTCTCTTATTCTTCTCTATCATCTTCTTTTGTTTCATTTGATTTCTCTTCATTATTTCCTTTTGGAGTTGTCTTTTCTTCTACAATAGTAAGAATGATCTCAAATTCAGTCTCTTGAATAGTTTTAGGGGTAGTCTAATCCCATACCTTTCATAATTTCACATTTTTACCCTCCACTATCCTGATCAATCTCTTATTGTAAAACTAGTAGGATTTATTGTTCATTTTATATCCCAAGA